>NC_045595.1:111903664-112161164 GCF_009762305.2 Zalophus californianus | reverse complement strand
GGGATCTTCTTTAATAAAGTAACCTATTCCTTCCTCTATTGATCACTGTAAATTTCAACCATAAACCAGTTCTTTCATTTACTATAATCGAGGTAACCCAGAAGTGGCAATAAAACTAACTCTGCACTGACATCTTAAAATACAAATTATGTAGTCCTCAAACTTCCCCTATGAATGCTTGAAATAAAAATGGTAATAACTTCCAATATTTTGACAGATTTCCAGCAAAAACCAGATTCATGTGTCTATTTATGCATACTGTATCAGCACTAAACAAAAAGTGCAAGTCATAAAATATCATTCATACTGTGATTCCATTTTTATAAATAAACAAAAAGCTACATAATATATATGCATTTGTATATCTGGGAAGAGAAAAAGGTATAGAAGGATGGGTATAATTAACATTGGGTTAGTGGTAGAAAAGAGAAGATACATTTTTTTCTTTATCAGTTTTGACCCACTACAAAGAACAATGTATTACTTTATAATTTTTTGAAGTTTATAATAAAATTTTTAAAAGGGAGAGGATGTAGGTAAAGGACAAAATTTTCTCTCAATTCATTGTGATTAGAATTGATATATTGTTTGTAGCAATCTGAAGTAATTTACCTAACTAGAAAAGATTTTTTTCTTTATAATTACGATATACTTGTAGAAAGTCTTATGCTTCTATAAATTTTCACACACTATTTTAACACGTTATGAGTAAAGAGAAATTGAAAGAAGTGAAACAGAGAGGTTATGTGAACTGCTGGAGGTCACACAGTATAATCATATTCTCCTAACCTCCTTGTGCTGTGCTACTCCTAAAGTAAATAGGCTGTGTATGTTAAAGTTAAATACATATGTTATGATTCTGTGGCAAATGGTAATGAGCATAGCCAAATATACCACTGTAGCAAAGACATTCTCTATCTTAACTCCTAATGCTTTGATGGGAGAAACAGAAAATAACAACCCTGTTGCCTCTGCTGCTAGCTCCCTCTCTGCAGTTACAGATAGTAGATCCTGAAAAAGTCATGAAATAACTACCAGGTACCTGGTAGGATTTCCTGCAATGAAGCAGAACCTATAGTGTCTTAAACTACAGTACAAAAAACAAACAAAACAAGAATACAATATTCAGTTATTCTGGTGGTTTCAGGAGAGCCTGACTTTTGGACTTTTGATAATGGGAAGTCAGGGTAAGAGGTGATTTAGTGCACTTGGAATATTTAGTTTTATTCTACAAAACTTTAATAAGCATATGTGCATAAAACTCAGGAAATGAATTTTATCTAGATTAAACATAAATCTGAGACTATTAGTAATATCATCAAAACTGCAGGGCATCTTTATCATCTATTTTCTTTTTTTTAAAGCTAACTGGCCACCATTTTCTCCTGAGACCACTATGTCTTAAAAAAGCAACAACAGATCTTTCTTTGGAAGAGAGGAGATGGAGGGAGCATAGAAAATGGGCCCAAGTTCATGCTGTCTGGATAACTGGGTAATATTTACTAATCATTCATTGAAGGAGCAATTTTTAATAAAATTTTAACTGACCAAAAACAAGTCAGAGAAATGGATCACTGACAATGGCAGTTTCCAACTGGAATGTGAGCCAGTCCCCAGATTTAAGACCTGTAAACTGCCTAAGAAATCATGACAGTAACAGGACATTAACATTTAATCCATATTAAAGGTATTTTAATTTGCATACATTCATCAGACACACTTGTTTGTTAAAAGGAAAGAGAGAAAGATTTATGAAATTGATCTTCCAAAAAGAAAAACTTCATGCTGTTTTATCTCATGATCACAGTTTGAGGAAAGTATCGGTTTTAATATGCACATTTACCCTAAACCTCAAATATATATTGGCTTAGGTGAGAAAAATAAATTAAAATGCTGGGAGGAGAGGGATCTATTATGCTGAAGTCCTTATATGAGGCAATAAATTTTTCTCACCAGTGTTTAATAATAAATATATAGACTATATGAGTAATGTCAGTGCATTTTGAGATAACTATATTCTCAAACTCATTTGGACAAATGGCAAAAACGTTTTTTTCAGAACACAGTGGGAAAATATTAAAATAAAACATATTTAAAATGTAACAGATGAAAGACAAGTGATTTTTACAATAGGTTTATAACTTCTGTTCACATTTTTTAGTTCATGTTGTGTATGAACTGAATCCTCAAAAGTATGACAATACTACATAAACTATGTTTATTCTTGTATTAAAAAAAATATTAGTCTGTGAACTAAAATACAGCAGTTTTATTTGCAAGTTCTATACAAAATAGCCTAAAACAAAGAGAAAAGGGCTTTTATTAGAACCAGTATTGTTACTGATGAGCACCTAATAGCTAGCAATGGGCCCGCCTACATTTCTGGCAAGCAACAACTATATTCTACAAACCACTGATGGATTAAACAAGCTATTAATGATAGTTGCTTTTCAACACTTAAAACGGTCAGACTGTGTTACCTGACCACAAGGACAAGTAGGTCATCACTCTCAAATGTTATACAATATAAGAAACATAAATGAGACCTCTGTGGGGAGAAAAACCCACAGGTATGGCTCCAGAGTTCTTTTGCTATTCAACTATTAATAGAAAGCAAATCCCACTTAAAGTTGTAAACACTTGTAACCCTTTTTACTAAAAGATTTATCATCACTTATTTAATTTTCCACCTAAGACTGAATAAGGTATTATTAGTCCTAGTGTCCAGCTTTAGCCCTGATAGATACAACTTAACATCTGGAATCAAACCCCTCTGTTACTCTTGCAGAGTTAGACGATGAATTTTTTGTTCTTGTATAAACCTGTAGGTGTCCATCTGTCTGGGCTTATGAACACCCAACCAATCATTCATAGGCTGCAAAATCATATTCAATGGGTACATGGGGGAAGCATCTCAATTTTCATCACATGCAGAAGACCTTATCTTCTATAAGACAGAACACATGTCTTTTAAGTCAATGCCTTTCAATGTACCTTTCTTCCTAATGGTTGCTGGACCAGCAGCATTAGCCTCACTTGGGAACTTGCTAAATGAAGAATCTCAAGTCCCACTCCGGACCCAGAGAATCAAAACCTGAGTTTAAACAATATCCCCAGGCGACTCATAAGCACGTTAAAGAGATTGAAGCAAAGACCTAAATTACCCCACCCCACCCTACCTCCAATTATTCGACTTTTCAGAAAAATGTACAAGGGGAGCCTTAGAAACATCATACTGATCAGGATAATTCACTTCATTCCCTGCCAACGGAAGCATGGCACAGCAGTCCTTTCAAATTGAAAACAAACTCATGTTTGTTGTTTGAAAGAAAAAACTCACAAACTATTTTGGCCTAAAAAAGTGACAGTTTTTCATATAACTTCACTTAATATATTCTGATCTCAATCCTTCTTCCAAGAGGAGAGGATAGCATTATTTTTTATAGGTTGCTAATAAAACAATAGCTATATTATAATCAAATGACAAGGCTCTAGCTCCTGTATGTTTTTATAATTACAAAGATTAAAATGCACCAAATCCCAATTGACTGCATTAAAAACACTCTAAAAAGTAAATGTTTTAGTCCCCATTTAGTAGTTCAATAAGGGTTACTACTCACTATATTATCTAGAATTTTAAAACATAAGATCATAGAAAAATGTGAAGTCAGATTCCTTTGATGTAAAAGAGGGGAACTTAGAGTTAATCTTCTACACCTTTAGAGCATCATTAATAATTAAAAAAAAAATAGTCAGGAGCAACATCACCACCTAATAACTACCCACCTCCATTCCTTCAACCCTTCTGTGTTACTGGGGTCCTATCTGAAGGTCTTTAATTTGTATATGATTCTTCCAAATAAAAAGTATTATTTAAGTTCATTATAAAATCTAAGCACAACATGCTAAGCAGTGTATTCACTCATTTTCTCTAAGTCTTTAAATAGATATGGGCACTGAGCTCTTTGAAATGTTTGTGTTTAATTCTGCTGACAATTCCTGTAGGATTCCCGCAGTAGAACTACTCAGGATTCAAGGTCTGCTCAACATTGATTTCCAACATTTTCCATTATGAGTTTCTCTTTGAGGTAAAAATGTTCATACAGCCCTCCCCATCCCTGAGAGTAGTCATAAATTTAGTACATAACTGGAAGCACAAACAAAAATTATCCCCAGAAAAACGATGTACAATGCTAAAATGCCAAAAGAACGAACACAGACCTACACTTTGGCTGTTACCACAGCACCAGCTAGAGGGAAGGGGCTTGAAAGTGAGTGGGACCAAAAGGGCAGTCTTGGGAAGTATTGCTCTGGGAGAAAATCAGATTAATATATGACAGCGACAAGAGGAAAGTAAGAAGAAACAAATGGCTGAACAGAAATAAGACATGCCAACCCCTTCATCCCTGCCACACCCACCATCATCCATTAAAGAAACCACATTTGCTTTACTGCAGAAGCAGGTACCCTTGAACTAGGAACCATGTCTACAAAATGTCTAGAACTTACAAAAGAAGGAAGGAAAGGAGGGAGAGAAATAAAATCACCTCCCCATAAAACTACTGTAAGAAGTAGTAAACAGAAAATGCAAATCAAAACATTTCAAGAAATGAAAAATCTCCCCTCAAAATCAACCCAAAGCACAAGGCTTTTTTGGACAAATAACAATAAGAAAACCTAGCATCAGATCTTCAAAAAATAAGAACAGATATAGAAGAAAAATATTTCAGAAATGAAGAATAAATTAGAATGTGTCCAAGGAAGAATAAACTTGAATGAAAATTTAATAAGAAATATTAAATGAAAGCAGGCGAACTACTTCTCAGTTCTTTGAAAACAAAGTAAAGTAGTAAAAAGAGTCAAAGACAGAGAATGAAATAGAAGATGAGCAAAGATTTTATATGTAATTATATAGAAATACATATATAACTGGAGTCTCTGAAGAAGAAAACAAAACAATGGAATGGAATTAAGATTTAATTCTATAATCCAAAAACAATTATTTCCAGAAATAAGAAAACTTAAGTCTACATATGAAAAAGCCCAGAAAAATTAGCCAGGAACATCCAACTTTGAGAATCATTCTAGTAAAATAAGAACAATGAAAAAAATGGCAATGCCTCAAGGCAAAAAAAAAAAATCAAATTATACATAAGGGTAAGAAAATAAGGCTAGTGCCACAAATATCAAGAGCAGAATAACGTTTTCCAGAAAGCCAAGGGGAAAAACTGTAAGCCAAGGATTTTATGTCCAGTCAAGCTGTTGCAATCATGTAGCAAAACTATAGAAAAATAGTAATGTTCTAGATTTCAAGGAATACTGTACACAGCAGGCTGTCCTGAGGAATATACTAGTGGGTGAGTTGTACACAAACAGGAGATGATTGGGGAAATATTAGTAAACAAGTTGATGGTAAATATTTAATATAGTTCATTTTAAAGGTGATTCTAAAAAAGGGTGACAGCATGGATAGAAGAATAGTATGTAAACATCATATATTCCAACAGAGTAGCAAGAATACAACAAGAAACGGGAGGAAAAGGGGGAAAGCAAAGTACAGTAACAGCACTGGCTATCACAAAGGTTGACAGCTGGGAACTAAGGGATGCCATTTAAAAGATTAAGTAGGAATGAGGGGGAAGAAAGCATTATGCAGTATAAAAGATATAAATATAAAGATAACCACTAGAACAAAAATGCAAGCCTCCCTAAATTTCATAATAATAATAATAGCTCTTCAGAGACAATTCTCCATAGGTTCTGCACATCTAGTATCAGCCAATAGCCTTTCTTAAGAACTATCTTTTCAAGGGGCGCCTGGGTGGCTCAGATGGTTCAGCATCTGCCTTCGGCTCAGGTCATGATCCCGGGGTCCTGGGATTGAGCCCTCCATCGGGCTCCCTGCTCAGCTGGGAGCCTGCTTCTCCCTCTCCCTCTACCATTCCCTCCACTTGTGCTCTCTGGCTCTATCTCTCTGTCAAATAAATAAATAAAATCTTAAAAAAAAAAAAAAGAACTATCTTTTCAAATATAACAAACAGTCTTGGAAGATAAAGAATTGCCCCCTGGACCAGAAGACAGTTTTGTTACCAAATTAGGATACTAAAGATAGTATCTTTCTCTTAGGGAAAGTTTGGGCTAATTTTCTGAAGTTCCTTAAAGAACAGAGTCCCTCAGCTATGACACAAACCCACTGGGTATGCAGCATCACCACATGGAACCTGCAGGTCACAGGGAATCTATGTAACTATGTAGTGCCACCTTTGGTGCTGTTAGTAATAAAGAGCTTTGTTTCTGACCCAGAAATCTCATGTCTCCTGCCAGCATCTATTAAAGTATGGGCAGGCATACAAATAGGCTAAAATCTCAGACCCTTAATAAAGAAGACACAGACAAAGACAGAAAGAAACACAGTAAATATAGCGATACAGTAATTAGGGAGTGATTTCCAGGAGAGGAAAAAGCAAAGTACAAAAAAGTATTTATAATATGCTATATTTTATAAGATAGAGGAAATAGGAATAACACACATGTATACATATATATATATATATATATATATATATATATACTTAATTATACAAGAAGATGCACAGGAAGCATAAATCCAGAAGTTGAGAAAATTGGCTACCTACAAATGATAGAGGAGAACAAGCTAGAAAGGAAGTGAATGACGCCCTTCTGAGAGATGTACTATGTATAATATTTTGGCTTTGTATAATATTTTGACTTTTGGAAGCATGTTAACATATAGATATCCAAACATATAATTAAATCAACAAGAATGGGGACAAGGGCACCTAAAACTGAATACAAAAAGAAACATGCATGCAATCATATTTCAAATGAATTAGCTAACTACAATCAAGGGGGAAAAGAACTCCTGAATAAATTTGAAATAAACTTTAATAAACCCCCCTGAAATAAATCTTGAACTTTTTGTTAACTTTTACTTTTCATAAGGTATGGTTGTAGCAATTGTGAAACTATTTTACATGTATTATATAATTAAGCAAATGGGTAAATGTATTGGTGTTGTTAGGAGTCACAGTCCTCACTTTGAATGAAGGAAAATACAAATGTGAAATGGGGAACAACAAGGAAGAATTCTGTGGTTTGGATTGGAAGCTGGAGGTCTTAGTACAACTCATAATTTCTTAAAAATACCTAACTATCTAAGTATCTAAGTCTTAAGTATCTACCTACCTACCTACCCACCCACCCACCTATTTATCTAATCTAGGACTGAAAAGTCCTAGAAGTAATGAAATCCCAGAGACAGTGGACATATCACATGTCCAGACCTTGATTCATAAATACCATTTTCCTCTAAAATTAAATGAAATGATTTGAAGAAATAGCTGATTCCATGAGTAGGACAGGGAAGGTTTCAAATGAGCCTGGAACATCTTGTTGTGCCAGAAAATAAGGAGGTGCTTTAAGAAAAGATGGGGTATGTAGAAACAAGCCAAAAGCCATCTTGCAAGGATACTCCCTGGACAAATCTTGGACAATTTGAGTTTCAAAATAAGTAAGAAAAGTAAAGGATCCATGAGTCTTTGCTTACAATAAATAGATAAAACAAGAATAAGGGTGGGCTCTTCTTTAAAATAGAACGCTGGCTACTAAATCTGGGAGGGAGTGGTAGAGTTGGAAAATCTCCATTTACAATCAGGCAAGAATCACCAATGGATGATGGAGCATCAACCTTCAAAGACCCCGTTTAGAACTTTCAACAGACAAAGGCTTTATGGGTAAGAGACAAGTCTGTGAAAAGAAAAATAAAATAGCATTGGGCAGTATAGTAAAAATTTAAGCTAAGAATGGCAAGTTGGACATAGAAAAAAAGAAATGATAGAACAAAGGCCGAATCAAGAGTTTGAGACATTGTGACAAATAAATGAGATCAGCCCTTGGAGAGGTTCCACGGGAATACGGTCCGCTTACCCCACCCTTTTTGCTATCCATGCCTGCTTTTTCCTTTCTAAGGGTTACAGATAACTATATACCAAGAAGAGCCCATAAACAGAATGCAAAGGCAGTATATACAACTATGCTATGTATGTGTCCTTGTGGCAAGTATAACATGCTGCATATGTCATTTTTCTTAGCTTATTTATTTTTATTTTTTTACTTTTAGAAGATTCTACTTTTAATCAATCTCTACACCCAAAGTGGGGTTTGAACCTACAACCCCAAGATCAAGAGTCACATGCTCCAGCAACTGAGCCAGCCAGATGCTCCCTTCTTAGCTTATTTCAATTTATACTTGCTTTTACCCTCTCTTAGAACAATGTTAATTCTCTATGATAATTCAAGTAAATTTGAAAAAAACAAAGACTGAAGGTTAATAAAAAGAAATTAATTCCACATGTGTGGGATGTTCTTAATTTTACACCATATATTTTTAAAGATCAATCTTTTAGAAACTATAATTCTAATTGTATTTAGCTACACAGCCAATTCAAAGAAAGGCTGGATGTGCTAGAAGGCAAGGGTTCTAAGCATCTGCTCAGCTGGAAACTGGAGAGACACAATCCTAAGGAGCCCACAGCTGTTAGACAGACAGGTTTCATTAATGCTCAAACAATAAATTCTTGAGTTCACTTCCCTCTAGGCAGTTGTGAAGACTATCACTGACTTTACTGGACAGTAGTGCACAAGGCAGTATGATCTGTATATAAGTGTATATGTAGGATATTATGTTATATATTCATATATTCATGTTATTGCAAATAGTTCACAGTGTGTCAATTTTACAATGTCAACCTATAGAGTCTTTTGAACAACCTACATAAAATGCATTAAAATCATCCACTTCCCACT
Organism: Zalophus californianus; assembly: GCF_009762305.2. Classification (NCBI taxonomy): domain Eukaryota; kingdom Metazoa; phylum Chordata; class Mammalia; order Carnivora; family Otariidae; genus Zalophus; species Zalophus californianus. The sequence goes on along the minus strand of NC_045595.1, from coordinate 112,152,338 downwards.
ACCTGTTGTACTGATCCTAGCTCTCTCATCCCTAAAATGCATTATCTTTGAAATATATTTGATGATGTATATGACCCAGATAAAAATGAAATATAACTTAGGGTCAAGAATAGAAAAGAATAATTAACAATTACTCTTGACTTTAATAAGTAGCTATGCTTGATCAAAGGTTTCAAATAGTTTTAGTTGGAAAATCTTCTTCAACTAAACTCTTATTTTAAAAATTTATAAAATAACTAAAAGTGGAACTACTCCGATTTAAGTGGGTAGTGACAGTCTGGAGTGCCACCTGCTTTGGGGAGCCTTCCTGGCAGCCCAAGGCAGTTAGGAAACCAGTGCTGAATAAGATTGTAAGTAGAGTATAAACGTATTAAAAAGTCACTGTAAATGAGTTCATACTAGTAAATATTAAAAATGTAAATTTTAAACTAAAAAAATTTGATTCATTATTATTTACTGAGGAATATGAAACAAGTGAAAATGAAGTCTTTTTAATAAATAATAATTTACAAGGTAAGTATAAAAGACAGCTCATTTTGGCACAATGGTAGCTGTTCTTCCTTATTATAAGCCCTCAACTGATACTGGAATTTGATGTTTTAGATTAACATTTTTATTCTAATGTCCATATGTCCTAAATATATTATGCCACTAAGAAGTGACAAACAGGGATTCAGGAAATAATTTCTAATAATGAGAATAACAATGTTATTCATTTACTTCTAATCTAGATGAATATATAGTTCAAATATTCTAACTAGGTTGTTATATATTGCTTTTAATAATTAATTTGTATTTTTTAGGATCATTTTTTAAAAGTCTGGGTTTCCTCAGTTTCCTTTAGTTATTGTAAGGAAAACCAAAAATCCCTTCTAACTCTAAAACTACTGTAAGTCAAAGTGAAGCTGCCTCTTGCCACTTTTTGCTTCTGTGGGAGCAAACAAAAGCACATTAATAGTTAACAAAGCTACAATATGATATACGAATGAAGTCTTGCATTACAAAAGTACTTAGATTGTATTTACAAAAGAATCTCTATCATTAATTATTCAACATTTGGATCTGACCAGAAACCAGACCATGACTTTATAATGCTCTGTTTAAATGAACTACTTAATGTTGTAATGAACACTCAAGGCAGGAAGCTAAATGAATTTTGGACCTGGTATAACAAACACTTTTTCTAATATCTTGATCAATGGACAGATTTTAATGTTAAGTCAGTTTGAATTTCATTTGTACTTGAAAAATGTTTACTTAAACCAAAAATTTTGCATCTCAATTATTTTATATTCTAAAACTGAATGTAGTTTAAACCAATGCATTATTCATAAAGCAAAGACATCAGGAAAAACAAAGCTGTGCCCTTCTTTCAAAGCCGTTAAATTGCTAAAACATACCATATTTATGCATGCAATATTTGATTGTGTTTTTCTTAAAACACAAGCTTGTTTTTGTCAAATCAAGATATGCCAAAAATTCTACACCAAACATTTTTGTTTATAATTAAAGCAATCATCAATCCAAGGATTGTCATCCATTTTATTTCATCTCTACATCAAAAAAAAAAGTAATTTAAAAAAAATTTTAAATTCCCTTGAAATGATAAGATAAATGAAAATGTAAGTGCCTTCACATAACAACAGTAAGCTGACCCTTTGGGAAATGGTTGACTTTCTCAATACAAGGTATTCAAAGCTCATTCAAAAGTGTTCATTTAGAATGCAGATATCAAAGATGATGCAAATGTTCAAGAGAAAATTAGAACTTACCAGATGTTCTAATCCAGCTTTGATGTTTCCAGATTCCCTAAAATAGATGAATAAAAGTTCTAAATAGTTGCTAAACAGTTGTCTATGATAATTTACATTTACCTCAAATGCATTTTATAAATCCTTATGATTTTTTCATATCATCTTCACTTAATGTTCACAAGAACACTGTTTTTAAGGACAAAACAATTTCCACCCAAAGGAAACAGATAATTTATTTACATCTAATAATATTACCACTAAAACTGGGATTCCACTAACAGATTGTTTCAGATTTTTCAAAGTCAGCAGAGAACAAAAGGAAGTCAAGTGTACTCTTATTTTACTATTCACACAATATCTATTTATTTCACATTAGCTTTTTCATTAGAGTTTATGTTTTCTCCAACATTTATTACAAAAATGTTCATACAGATTCTATCTACCATCTAGATTCTACTATTGACATTTTACTATATTTGCTTTATCAAATATCCATCGATGCACCAATGATTGCAATTTATATAAAAAATATATACATAAAGAATATCTTTGTGACTATATATCTAAGTAACTACATCTTAACAAATTTTTCCTCGACATTAATTTTATTAACTTAGTGCACACTATAAATCAGGACCTAAGATTGTTGTAGTATTAAAAAACAAAATATCTCCAATGAAGACACAAACATCAAATATCATGATATATTTTAAGTACTTAATTCTTGCCTTTCACTGTAAAAAAAAAGACTGCTGATGGAACTAAAAATACAAATAACCATGTCAGTAGCAAAGATAATTTAAATATACATTTGGCAAAATGTGGCAAACAGTTTATTTTTCCCCTAATTTTGGTTCTTATTAATTTAGTAGTGACAAATGGACTTAAAATTTCCTCACTCAGGCCAAGTAGTATTTTAATTTCATCATAAATACCAAGCCTTGTATTTTTAACATGAAAGTATACTTCTACCACATTGCAGAGAATAATTATGAAACATCAAAGAACAGTATTGCATTCATGATATTTAATCTTTCCCTCACACCTCTTTCTTTCTCTAAAGGAGCCCCAAGTTCACTTTTCTTCTATTTCTGTCTCCAATTTTCACTGCCAAAAATATACTTCTGTTTCCTTTGTCTTGCTACACAATCTTTCCAAATCTCCCTATCGTTCTCCCCTTCAGATGTGCTGCCTGAAAACCACATTTCCAACTTTTGCTCTCACTGCCCAGTCTGGCATACTGGGAATAAATTCCAACATCTACTGATCAGCACTCATCTTTAGCCATTCTCTTCTCTACTTTCTGCTCTAGCAATCTTAGCAATACTATATATTCAACACTTGAAAATTTAAGGATTTCTGAAACTCATTCTCTGGATGCAGTCTTAATGACAAACGACAGGAATAAATTGTAACAAGGAATTAGAAAGGCTAATGGGTACATAAATAATTTTTAATTTACTACAAATTTAATGCATTTCCTGGAGCTAGAAGTCAAATAAATCTTTAAGTTTTCACAAGGACCTTCTCATATAGTCACCACGTAATTTAAAATTTAAACAAAAAAAATGCATAGAGTGAAACATCAGACAGTGCAATGCATGTGTATGTGCATTACAGTACAATTGAGTCTTCCTCCCATCCCTGACTCCCTGTTCTCAACCAGATATTAGCTCTTTGTTTGTCCTTCTAAAGATACTGTGTGTATGTGTGGGTGTGTATGCATGCATGTCTTTCTCCTGTTTTTTTTTTTTTTAAAACCCGAACAGAAGCATACTACATTCACTGTTTTGTCCCTTCTTTTGGCAATCTAACTCAAAAGTTTGCACTATATAATACGAATCTACATCTTTCCCCCGCCATGGCTACACTGTCACACACAATGATTCTTACTAGAAAATAATACTGCAATATAAAAGAACAAAAATGTTCAGATTCAAAGTACAAGTCCATAATTTGAGACCACTAGAATTAGACATGCTTCATCAGAATAGTTTGGATTTTAGAAAGGTAGTAAGACATATACTATGCTGTATGTCATGTAACATTGGCAACAAGGTTTGAAGCAGCATCTCATCATTATACACAACAATAATTCTGAAAGCAACATGAATGTCCACACAAAATGGAATAAACAAAGACTATGAATAACTTCATTTCAGGGTTAGTTTTGCTATCGATTGAGTTTGCCACAAACTTAGGGAAAATCCCCCAGTTTTTTCAGCTATTTGTATTTTGGAATCAAGGATAACAATCTGTTTTTTAAAAAAAATGGGCTGGTTGGACTATTGCTTTGTTATATTTTCAAGTGATTCTTTAAATTAAATGATATTTAGGAAATAGGCATTTTGAACGGTATGCAGGAAAGAAAACTAGACATCGCCCTTGACACAGGCCCTTTCCTCCACCACCAAATGTAAACAAATGTATTCAACCACAGAGTCTTGGGACCTAACATCCGTGATTATCATTTAGAATTAGCCACTTCTTTCTGTCTTCACAGCTACTACTTTAGGTCATCATCTTTTCTCTCCCAGGCTACTACAAAGCCTCCTAATGGGTCCCAATGGCTCTTGCCTTGCCCCATGTTAACGCATTCTCTATAATACAGAAAGATCTTCCTACAATATACACCTGATCATGTCATTTCCTTTTCAAAATACACAATATCCTACTACACTCCATTTTATTCATTCCCTGTTATCTTGCCAAAGCTACAGTGCCAAAAATGTGCCAGCAATAGCCATAAGAAATTAACCTGGCTTCCCTCACTACTGAACCACTCACTCTCTACCTGAAATGCTCCTTTTCTCCCAGCCTCCTCTATCTAGTCTTTCCTCACCTAGCTTACAAACAAAATCAAAACACAACAAAAACAAAATATCCTTCAGGACTCAACCCATACGGGGAAGGAAACCTCCTCCCTTCCTCACAAATGAACTAATCAACTCTTCCCATGTGTTCTCATCACATAATTTATCATGCTGTATTATAAATACCTAATTACTTTCCCAATGACCCCACTAAAATGAAAATTCCTTGAGAACATGGATTATATCTTTAAAATTTTTATATCCCAACACCCAATATAGTGCCTGCATCAGAGTATGTATTCAACTAATAAGGATCTATCTAAACATGAAGACAAGGTGGGATGGAGAATCAGTAGTAACCAGTTCAGGTCTCTGAGTGGTCCTCCCCAGGCCCACTCTCTCTCCAGACCACACGAAGAGCAAGGCAACTCCAACAGCAAGTGGTTGTTTGGGAGGGTAGTACTGGGGGTTGTGTGTACGTGTGTGGTGTGTGGAGTATGAGGACACAGTGGAAAACGTGGCTGATTCAGGCCAGAGTCCAATACTAGAGGCTTTGCACTATAGTTTTTAAATTGTCCCAGGCAAGCACAAGCCAGATCCTAGACTTTTACCTCTCTCCTTAGATTAAAGTTACTAGCCAAGGCAGCTGAATGTTGCAAATAAATAAAAGAGAAGTCCATAGGAAGACCTCTGAGGTGAATAAGCACAGGAATAAAAAACAACAAATGGAGCAACCTCATCCAGAGGAAAGAAAACAGATTGAGCAAGAACATACTATAAGCATAACATCTTTAAAGATAAAAGATTTTTAGAAATTTAATACAAAAAAAACACAGTTATGAAGAGGAATTAATATGAGATAGCAGGTATTAAAAATACAGTAGATTGAAATAAAGAACTCAGAGCCTGAATTGAAAGCACAATAGCTACAGACTGAGAATAAATTGGTGAGCTGGAACACTGGGTGGAACTCTCCCAGAAGGCATAGGAAAGGGATGAAAAGACAGAACAAATAAGAGATGAAGTTAAGGAGAGGAATAGAAGTGTGAACATCTAATAATGGGAACCCTAAAAGGAAAACAAAGACAAAAGAGAATAAATATCTGAAGAAATAATAACAAAAAATTCCCAGATACAGAATTATTCAAATCTTAGACTGAAAGGGTACACAGAGTAGTGAACAGGTTAAGTGAAAATCCACAGCAAAGCATAATATAAGGATTATTAAGAGTGTTACAGATCAAGAACAAAGGCTAAAAGCTTCCAGAATGAACAAGCATACCCCTCCATACAGGAAGAATAACACTGATATGATACTTCTCAACATTAATGCTAGAGTATAAGATATGTAGCATGAACTTCCAAGATAAAGTGTTAAAGGAAAAGGACTGTGAACCTAGAATTTATATATAGCTAATAAATTTTTAAAGAGAAGGAAAAATAAATTCTCAGCATATAGGGTTGCAGGAATTTCACCACAGAAAGACATTATTTGAAAGAAGTTCTGAGGAATGCAATGCAATAAGAAGAGAAATAAATTCAGGACCAGATAAAGCGAGTAAGGTTGACTTAGAACGTAATTATTATAATCTAAACAATTAGTAACTAAAAAGAAAACTAAAGAAATTTCACCCACTGTGATGTAGAATAAAAATGCCAGAGAAGATTCTCAGGTTGGGTAAGAAACAAAATCCAGTAATGAGTCATTTACAAAGAGATACATTAAACAAAAGGATTCAGAAAAATTTACAAAAAAGGGATAGTAAAAGATATAACCGGGCAAACTTGAACCAAAAGAAAACTGGGGTGGTAAGTTTAATGACAAAATATATTTAAGCCACTCTCCCATCCAAAGAACATATATACGTACACATTTTTTCAGAGAGAGAGATATATAAAAAGTGATATTCTTTTCTAGCGTAAGAAACAATAGATCAAGAAATTTTTATGTATATCCAGGTTTGCATATTCCTAAAATGTAATATGTATCATAGTTTGGGACACCAAAGTTTCAGCAAGTTTTTCATGAAAATCAGTTTTCTTTAGTTTTACTTTGGGCAGAAAGGCAAGGAAGAGGGGCCCTCTCAAAACAACACAAATAAAGCATCAGGAGTACATAAACACTACACAAGACAGCCTGATACACAACCCTGGGTTCTAGAGGCAGAATACCTAAACTCAAATTTAAGCTGTACTACAAAATAGCTGCACGAGCTTGTTAATAACCCAACTTCTCTGAGCTAAGACTGTCCACCAATGATGTGAAAAAAGAAAATAATGTATATGAAGGAATACTATAAATACAACAAACTGTAATGTGCTATAGAAATCTGTCATTATAATAGATATTTAAATACGAAAGTCTTAAAGTGGCTATTTTTTTAAATAGAGAGGCAAGATCCAAGACACTGACAGAGGGATCTTGCAACAAATGGTATAAAGCCTGTCCTCTTTAGTGGTCTGTCTCTTGGGTTGTCCCTGTCATGACTTCATCAATATTTGTGCAACTCCTTTTGCCCTGTGCTGAAAGCAGACTTAATTCAATTATAGGTCTCAAAACTGATAAAATTGTCTTGAAGTGGAAAATGGGAAGAAATTATTGGCAAATGAATAAAGATTTGTATCGAACTAACACAGAGGAGTACAGCAGGTCTTTTTTTAATCATTCCCTGGCTTAAATCTTCTGGGAACCATGCGTTTCCCTTCCCCTCATGCAGCACATCGATTTCTGAATTAGACTGCAATATTAAATAATTAATATACTTGCCATGATTGATGTTTTGCATTAGTTGAATATTAGGTTATCAATCAAAATCCACTTGGTTTAATGTAATAATATTGAAAAAGTGTCATGGGCTGTTCATCCAATTTGTAGTTGAGGCAGCACAGATAGTAATGCTGGCATTACACGAGGCTCTAAAGCAGGAAATGCAGTGGCTCAACATGTTATGAGGCAGACATTTTGAAACTAACTGGGACAAGGCTGAGGTTGTCCTAAATAAACCCTGTGGCACCTGTCAGTTTCAATGTTAGGTCTCTTTCCAGGAGAAAGATGGCATGCAACAATCATAACATGGCAGGCAAGAAAAATTTTAAAAAGGATACTATTTTAACTTTGTGGCAAACATTTCATTATTTTGCCAAAGGAAGCATGTTCTAAATCCAGAAACTGTTGCTATGATAAAGCTTATATCCCCCGCTTAGGAAATTTCCAAACAAATACACTAAGATTTTTCAGAACTAGTCTTACTAGGAAGAGATCCACTTTTTTTGTTTGTTTGTTTTTCGTATGGGAACAATATTATACCAAACTGATCATTCAGGTTTTATAATGGTCTAAGGGAATCAGGTCAAGGAGTCACAATTAACAATAGTATTTATTTTTTAAAAACTCTATTCCTTCTGATGAAGGCATTCTCCTTCGTTCTCAGTATTTTGCATGTATACTTGAAAAATATGAACTTAATTTTTTTTAAAGAGCAAGCCAAAATCCAGTGGGTATTTAGTTATAAAATACTCGGAAACTATAATGAAGGTAACTAACTAAAGTAGCATTAAAGTATCATTTCATTGACCAAATCTTTAAGAAATAAAAGATTAAATATATTTATAATTCGTAATGCATATGTATTATCCCATATAAAACGTGCACACACATAGACATTATGCAAAACAGGGTAACTCCTAAATAAAAAATTTACAGTTTTTTTTGATCATGAACTAAGTATATTATTCACTTTTAAAAGTTTACTATGCTTCAGTTTCCTATAGCTATAAGAGATTCTTATCAAAATTAATTTATCATCTCTTTCATAAAGCAAAAATCTACGTGAGTTTGTTTTTTACATAATGGCAGACAAGGTTTTTTAAAGCCTGAGTTATAAATTATAAAAGTATCTATACCTCCCATCTCAAATAATCATTGATAAACTTTTACATGTATATGTTACGTACTATATGTTATTAATGAAAAATTTGGTAATATATAAATAAGAAGAACATGGATTCAAATTCCAACTCTACTACTTACTAAATAACTTTGTCAAGTTATAGATCTTCTCTAATTTTTCCATTCTTAAATTCAAATAAAGGATTAAAAAGATAATCAGCATATGTATGTATATATACATATATACACAGAAGTCACTCAGTAAATACTGATTCAATATGACAGACTAATCATGAACCAATTAACTGCACTCCACTTTCAAAACCAAGAAATATCTTTATAGATGTTAGCTTTTTAAATCACCTTAAAATTGGTTTCAACGGTAGTACCTATTCATGAAAGTCAGTCTACTTTTCACATAACAGACACATATAAAAGGCTTAGCCCAATGGCTAGTAACCAATAAAAATACCATGTATATCCTGGCATAAGCACATTCTAATATCCTGATAGCTTTGAAAGGAGCAGAATGATAACATGTGTTGAAAAAGTAAGCAAAAATAATTTCTCAATTATCTGATGCTTTTTACATTTCATTCCCAATAAGAAACAAACAGATGGGGTGCCTGGGCAGTTCAGTCGTTTAAGTGTCCAACTCTTGATTTCTGCTCATGCGATGATTTCAGGGTCCTGAGTTCAAGGCCCCGTGTAGGGCTCCGACTGGGCATGAAGCCTGCTTAAGATTCTCTCCCTCTGCCCCTCCCCCTCTCTCAAAACCAACCAAACAAACCAAAGAAACATACAGAATATCAGCTCTAAGTTCCAAAAAGATCTTTCCAGAATTCTCAATTTCAACGTACCAGGTTTGGTTAGAATTCTCAACGTTTTTCTCCTGACTGGAGACTATCTTGCAAATCACTGGCTCTAAAGATATATTCTTATGTTACCACAATTCAGAATGATAGTTTTCAGATATTTGTATTTTACAAGTAGGTTTTTTATCTGACTGATTATTATTTGCAATAAATTCTGCTTTAGAACTTACAAATCATTTTCACAAACAAATGTGGCATGGTTACTGAATTTTACATGTACTATTCTCTTTAGTTAGTTTGTGAGTCTTAGTTTATGAGTGATGGACATTAAGGAGGGCATGTGATATAATGAACACTGGGTGTTATAGAAGACTGATGAATCACAGACCTGTACCTCTGAAACCAATAATACATTATATGCTAATTAACTGAATTTAAATTAAAAAACAAACAAACAAACAAACTCCAGGACTGCAAGGGGAAAAATAAAGAGTCTCGTTAGTTTTACAAATATTAGTGAGCATTCACTAACCATATTAAACAGCTAAGGACATATAATACACACTGAGCTTACTGCGATGAGAAGCTGAACACTTAAGTTGGTATACATCAATTAAGCCATTTACAGTCATTCAGGTAAACAGGTTCTGAAGTTAACGGAAATGGTTGACAAAGGAAAGAAAAGAGATTTCAATATTTTTGCAGTTGTGTTCTAGATAACAGTTTCAGAAGAAGACAGAGTGAGAAAATTCATCACCAACAGATCTGCTCTAAAGAACAGCTAAAGCAATGCCTCAGATACAAAGGAAATTATACCAGAAAGAGACCTGGAACATCAAGAATGAAAAACAAGAGAAATTTATTTACTGAGCACCCTTATACCTATCTCCACAATAAATTCTGAGTAGATAACAGAACAGTAACAGTCACATAACCAAACATCATTAACAAAGAGTACAAGTATTAAGATATGATATCTATGCCTTAGATATTTAAAACAGTGTTGTCAAACCAAGACTATTAAATGAAATAGTTAATGTCCATGCCAGGCAGGGAAAATGCATGTGAACATGCTACCTATTTGCTATTTCTCACACGCAGGATTAACATTCATAATCAATAACAACCCTCTTTCCCACTGAGGCCAGACACAGCTCAAGGATCTTTCTCAACACTATACTCTAAGGAGTAATTGCCAATTGTCTTGAGTTAACAAGTGAGATGCAACCCATTAACCACCACTCCCTTCAATGCATGTTCTTGACCCACCTCAAGTTCAGAAAAAGGAGAAACTGCCATATGTGTTAGAGTGGTTGGGAAATATTTCAAAGAGGTGGGTAATTTTAGCTGGATCCTGGAGGAATGACTGCATTTGAGCAGACTAAGTAAGTAGAAAAGAAGAGGCAGGAAGAGTGAACCCACATAACCTGGTAGAGGTCAAGTAAGGTGAGTCATCTGCCCAGAATAGGTACATGAAAAGTCTTTAATTTTATTTATTTTTTTAAAGATGTTATTTATTTTTGCAAAAGAGAGTGAGCACGAGAGAGCACGAGAAAGCACAAATGGGGGTGAGGGACAAAGGGAGAAACAGACTCCCCACTGATCAGGGAGCCGAATGTGGGACTTGATCCCAGGACCTTGCCATCATGACCTGAGCCAAAGGCAGATGCTTAACTGACTGGGCCACCCCGGCACCCTGACCTGTTAAGTCTTTAATTTTAAATAATTGTTATTTTGTAAGTTTTCAGGGCCATCATGTACAATTGTGCATGTTGTTCATTATGGAGAAAAAAAGGAAAAAAAACCCTAATGGGCAGTGGCAGCTAAAAGCTCTATGCATCCAAGCAGTGAATCCTAGTGTGGTACTGCATCCACAGGAAGAAGGGACATCTTTTCCTAATATGCACAAACGTATCATATGGGCTAGCAGCAGCCCTGCAAAAAAATAAATGCTTACTGTAGAAAAATTCAAAATCACATCTGCTTCTAATAAAGAAGAAAATAAAGATCACCCAAAATTCCATCAGCCAACATAATATCTCAACATGTTTTATTTTTTTCTTCATTCTTATGAATATACACAAATACACTTACTTTTTTCTTACAAAAATGGGATGATCATTGACTTCTGCTATGTAGCTTCAATTACTTCACTACTTAATTATATATTATAAACAGCTTCTCAGGTGCTAATAAATTTATATATAATATTTTTACTGTTTACCTACTATTCTTTTTTTTTAATTTTTTATTGTTATGTTAATCACCATATATTACATCATTAGTTTTTGATGTAGTGTTCCATGATTCATTGTTTGTTCATAACACCCAGTGCTCCATGCAGAATGTGCCCTCTTTAATACCCATCACCTGGCTAACCCATCCCCCTACCCTCCTCCCCTGTTTACCTACTATTCTGCTCATAGATGTATAAGTTAACTTCTCCATTATTGTTGGACATTTGGTTTGTTTCAGATTTCTAACTCTAAATAAAACTGGGGTGTAAAAATACAATAACATAATTAGATTTAAAAATCACTTATGAATTTTATGTAATGTTAATTTCACTTGGAGGAATGGGGTTAAATAATTTTTAAAAGGGGAAATAAATCAGTGCATTTCACCTCTAGTACTTAAATAATTTAAACTTATATATTTATTATATTTATATAAACATAAGTTGTATTTACATATATTTATATATAAATATTTATATAATATATTATATAAATATAAACTGCATTTAAACAATTTAAAGTTTAAAGTTTCATTATCATTATATTTTAAATTTAAATACAATTAAAAATAAACTTCTGCTTTCAAGAAAGTCCATTATTATAACATTGTATCCCAACAACTTCATAAAAGCAGTATCTATCTATAATCCCAAATAAAAAGTAACAAATACATATAAATTTCTATGAATGTCTTCAGCTGAGAGAAAATGCAACATGAGTATATTTTTCCTGAGAAAAGCAAATTTTCAATAATTAGAAACTGATTATTCAATTCTTCAAGTATTAACATCTTTTGATGCTTTTTGTCTTCCTTGTGATGGTCTCCTATGTAACTACACTGATACTCTAGCAGGAAACAAAAAACTAAAGTGTGACTCTAAGCAGGTAAATACCTAATAGTGCTAGGAAATAAAACTCCTAAAATCCTTTCTTTGTTTAATGAATAAAAATAAACAACTCAGTCTAGAATTCAAGATTCTTGCTCAAATCAAACGATTTGGCATTTCCTAAAGACCTCTTTGCCCTTCCCAGCACTTAAATCTTTGATCACATTATTTGCCTACGTAAACTGACCTCCTCATAAATTCTACCTCTGAGGAAATGAAACAGTATATGCCAAGCACTGTAGAAAGTGCTTTACATGAATTAGCTCATGTAATCCTTATAACTTAACTACAAAACTTAAATGAGATCACTGAGGCTGAGAGAATTTAGGCAGATCACACAGTACACCCTCCCTGCTAGTAAAAGGTAGATTTTTTTTTTAAAAAATATTTTATTTATTTATTTGACAGAGAGAGAGAGACAGCAAGAGCAGAACATAAGCAGGGGGAGTGGGAGAGGGAGAAGCAGGCTTTCCGCGGAGCGGGGAGCCTGATGCTTGGCTTGATCCCAGGACCCTGGGATCATGACCTGAGCCTAAGGCAGATGCTTAAGGACTGAGCCACCCAGGCGCCCCTAAAAGGTAGATCTGAAACCAAGCAGCCAGAGTTCATTGCCCAAGTTTTAATCAAGAGAGAATTTATTACTGTCAATCTCTAAACAATGAAACAAGATTCTACAATATTCTCCTACTCCTTAATTGGCACCATGATTGGAAAGGAGGCTGCAAAGGGGTGAGGACTTAAGTAAAATGAACACTGACCCTTAATGATTGGCTAGTATTTGCCAGGTGCCGAGCCTTTTCATCTATTTATAATCACATTAAATTCTCATGATATTCACAAAAAGAAAAATATTAGAGCGCCCAGATCAGCAAGATAAAACTAAATGCCATTTTTCACCTAGCAAACACAGATTAAAATGAATGATAATGTTTCCAGTGTTGGCAATGGTGTGTGGAATCAGGTACCCTTATATCCTACTGATGAGAGCAGAAAATAATACAAGTTTTCCAAAGGGCAATGGGAGAATGTTCAAATTCTTAATAATACACATAAAGTCTTTGACCTAATGGTTCTACTTCTCTGGGTTTATCTCAGCGATACATTCAAAAGATATTAATCAGTCTGTTGTATTTAATACAAAACAAAAAAATTGGGGAAAACTCAATGCCCAATAATGGCAAACTATGAAATAAAATATGATAATATCCACAGAACAGAAAAACATATAGCAATTAAAATTATGATGTAGTTGTATACGTCCATGAAAATGTTCTTATGGCATATTAAATTTTAAAAAAGAACATATTACAGAATTATATGTCAGAGTTGCTAAAAAAAAGTTATATACATACATTTGTACAGTGTCAGTACATTTGTGTATATATCTGTGTATAACTGGAAAGTTATAAACCAAAATGTCAACAGTAGTCAACAGTGGGATTCTGAGTGATGTTTATGTTCATTCTAATTCTCTTACATGTCTTCTAAACTTTCCTCCATGAAAACACATTACTGTCAGTCCAATTAAAAAAATAAGTATTTAAAAAAAATCCCTACAGCTACTCTGAGGTGTATTATCCTCATTTTGTAAATAAGGGCTCTGCAGCTTAGGGCAAGAAAGTAACTTGCTAAAATGGCCAAAACTGCTCTATCTGAATCCAAACCTCACACTTTTTTTTTTTTTTAACAATGGAAACACTACCTGCTGTTTTAGATAAAATAAGGCTAGATCTATATTTGGCCCACACTTTTCCTGTTCTATACACGCTTGTAAAACTTTCTCATAAATTACGTTTGTACACGCCTATTAACCTTCAGTGTTCTCTTTAAAGATTCAAGTCTACGATTTTGTTAATTTTTATACCAACTACAGTGTTTAATAATAATAGAATCTTCCTAAATTCGGTACATGATTATATAAGATACAGACGAATTCAATTTAAAGTCAGAGAATGTGAAACTGGAACAGAGATAATAAACATATTATGGCCACAATGCATGAGACAAATGAAAATGGTGAACCTTTCAATAATTGATCCAGATTGGTCCAAGCTCTGCCATATTCCCTTCCTTCCCACTTTGTATTAGTTTTGGTTCCCATCACTTTACACCAAAACTCTTCCAATACTCTTCTCCCTAACAATGTCTTCATATCCCAAGTTGATGTTTCTGTTTATAACATACAATATCTGCCTAATAGTTTTCCACTACTATCCAAAATGTACCTCTTCTCAGACCAGTTCATTATTACCTCCATGATTTTGTTCATGCATTTACCTACCTAAAATGGTCATCTCTTCCTCACTACGCCTTTAAATTCTAAATATTTATTGTGCAAGAACCAACTCCCATTTCTGCTATGTTCATAATAATTTCACACATCTCTAAACTTATAGTCATTCCTTGACATTCAGTGGATAAGTTTTAGGAACTCTGAAATAGCCTTAGTTATGAAAGCGATAATGTATGTAAAGTGCTTAGCAGATTATAGTTAGCATATACTACTAATTATTGTCAATATCATTATTACTATGCAGACACTCCATGAGCACTGCTCAATACATTATAACCAGAAGGAAACAAAGCCACTCTTGAGATACAATGCTGAGAAGTCAGCTGGCCTCATTTACGAGCTAAGTGAAAGGACTCCTGCACAACATCCTCACAGAGCCTATGCTTTAACATTATGCCAGAAGAAAATTACAAAACTCACATGCAATGGGCCATATAAGCCCTGTTTGAATAGAAAGGATATCAAATCTGTGGTTACCAACTGCACCGCCCTTATAGAAAATTCTCCATAGGCCAGTACTTAATACTCAGTAATCATCTGATGTGGCTTCTATGTATGTATCCATTGCCCAGGCTAATTGTTTAAGTAAACTTTTTGTTACCACACGAAGCTTTTGATAACCTTTCTGATACGCATGGATTCTTGTTGTAGAATGGCAATCAAACCTTAACTTTCCCAAAAGATAAAAGTCTTTTGGTCTTGGAATATGATAAAACAATTTTGTTTACATATCACTAATATTAGCTAATGTTCATAAAATTAGAATTGGAAAGTCTCAGGAAAAGAAGAAAAAGTAAATAACACAACAAAAGATTACAAATGCTATGTTAGCCTTCTAAATTTATGAGGCTATGGGGTGAAGGACTTGGAGGGACAAGAGGGATGGAAGCTGTGGGTAGGAGAGTCCCGGAAATACTTCAGGGAGGTGGTACTGGAGGTTCCTTCTAACAAGGCCACCCCACCACGTGGGCTCTGGAATCAGCTCCTCTGGCTTCTTCAAGGACCTTCAATTATCTGTTCTTTTTCCCCTGCCCTGGACTGCTACTATGGAACAATCAGAGCTTGAGGTGGTTAATTAAGACCAACAAGTCAAACCGAAAGTAACAATCAAACTTGTATTCGCTTACGCTTGTAACAGTGCCAAGCAAGAAGGAGCATTTGCTTCCTAATGGTCCACTTATCCCTTGAAGAACAGCACTGGCAAGGATCAGGTAGATGCAGCACAGGCAAGTGGGAATAGGGGGCTGAAATGGAGGGGAGGGGGACTCACCTCACTGCTGAGAAGCCCCAACTCCTGCCTCTTTATGGACCAGTGGACCATGGGGAGGCAAAGAGGGAAGGACTAGGAATGGAAAAGTACTGAATCGCAGTGGAGAAAACTGCCACAAATCCTAATTAAGGAAGACTCTGGATGGAAGCACCTGGCCTAGAAATAGAAATGCCTATGGCTGGGTCTGAAAGATCACACAGAGGGCTTTGGCCTGGAGTCGGCTTCCTCAGACACCATCCTACTAATTTCTCTGCTTCCCTAAGTCAACGTGTTGGAAAAACTTTATACACACTATGTCTCCACATTCCTACCTCCCATCACATCCCCAAATTACTCTTCTTAAATCATTAGCATTTTCCGTGTTACCCAATCAATTTTATATTATCCTTCTCTTTATACACTTCTCAGAAGCATTTGTTATTGTTGACTCTCTCTTGCATACCCTCTCCTCACCTGTCTTCTATGACATTACATTATTCAGGCTTTCCACATTTTTTCTCAAAAAATGACTCGAGTCTCCTTTGTGGGTTCATGCTCCTCTCTTCAGACATCAAAGATTAGAGCTTCTCAAGGCTCATTCCCAGGCCCTCATTTTGTGTGATACTTTCTTCCTAATCTACCATGTCCTTATGCATAGTGTAATATCAATCTATAGGTAAATGATTAAAAAAAAAAAGTATAGTCTTCAGAGGCTCCAGATCCATTTATCCAGTTGTCTATCTGCTATCTCTATTTGGCTGTCTCAAAAATCCAAAACAAAAAACAAAAATTTATACTCAATGCGTCAAAAACTGAACTCTTAAATTCCTCCTTCAAAGATGATGCTTTTCAGTATTTCCTGTTTCAGAAAGGAGTCCCATCATTCATCCTGTCGCTCAAGCCAAAAACCTGGGAGTCCACCTCCTTCCTTTCTTCTCTCTGTTCCTACCTGTATAATCTGTCACTAAGTCCTACTGATTCTACCTCTTAAGTAACCCTAGACACTATCTGTCTCTACTTATATAAACTGCTGTCATCCTAGTCCAACTACCATTACCTTTGGCCTAGTCTCGTCCTCATGCCCTTGTAATTATTTTCCCCACGTCCACTATTTTTTTTTTAAGATTTTATTTATTTATTTGACAGAGACAAAGCGAGAGAGGGAACACAAGCAGGGGGAGTGGGAGAGAGAGAAACAGGCTTCCCGCTGAGCAGGGAGACCAACGTGGGGCTCTACCCCAGGACCCTGGGATCATGACCTGAGCCGAAGGCAGACGCTTAACAACTGAGCCACCCAGGCGCCCCCCCATGTCCACTATTGTTTCCCTCCTATGCACATCATACAAAACAGTCTAATCGTATGAGAATAGAGCACATCATTTCCCTGCCTGAAACTCTTTAATGCCCTTCCACTGAAACCATCATGATTTGGTCCCCCAGCCTCCATCATTTATTCATTCAAATACTGCTGAGCATAATCTTTGGGTCAGATTCCGTGCTGAGTGTCAGGGATTATGAACAGATTGGACTGCAAGGAGTTTATAGGCAGGCACAAATCACACACAACTAACACACAAATAGTTAAGTTAGTAACTGTTACATGAATAACATTTCAAAAGTACTGTGAAGGAATAATACAGGGACCCGTGATTACAATAAAAGGAATACAAGATCTAGTTTAGAAGATCAAGGAATTCTTCCTTCATCTTATTTCACTGCTATGCTCATTCACTACACACTTCTTCTTTAGTAGATCTCATGCTTTTTTAAGCTACCTGGAATCCGAATACCCCTCCAAATTAGGTGAGCTTTGATTCCACAAAGTAATCCAAACATAGGAAGACAAGGATTATAGTAGCAA
Source organism: Zalophus californianus (assembly GCF_009762305.2). Taxonomy (NCBI): domain Eukaryota; kingdom Metazoa; phylum Chordata; class Mammalia; order Carnivora; family Otariidae; genus Zalophus; species Zalophus californianus. The sequence goes on along the minus strand of NC_045595.1, from coordinate 112,134,540 downwards.
CTTCGAATCAAGAATAAATTAAGGACAAGAATACAAAGATTATTCTAGGTGATAGTAGCAATGATGAACTGCAATTCCAAGGGCAGCAATGCTGGTGTTGCCAGTGCCCATATATTAATTATACTGACCCCATGATACAGCCATCTTAACTCCTGTTCATTTTCATAACCTGGTTTTTCAGAGTTCCACTTATTACATAAGCTACCCAATAGTCTTGCATAATATATATTTGTTTACTCTCGGTCTTTCCTAATAGAATCTAAGCTCAATGAGGATAGTTTACATGTGGACAAGAAGGAATGGCATGTGTAAGTCCTGCAGGCTTGAAATAGCCCTGCATGTAAGAAAGATTTCTGTTTTTTTCTCATTCATATAAAGTGAAAGTACAAATGAAGATTCTTCTAAGAGTTACTTTATCAAAAATGGTTTTATATTTGATCATATAAAATAAAAAATAACATATTCAATTCATGGGCACTTTCCAGCAAATATGTATTAGCAGTATTTGAAGGCCAGTAGGGGTTGCCAACAATTCTCTTGAGTTCAGAGTCCAAATCAGAGGTCAGCAAACTATGGCCCATGGGCCAAATCCAGCCGGCCACCTATTTTTGTACAGCGCATGAGATAGACTAGTTTTTGCATTCTTCAAGGGCTAGAATAAATTAAAATAATATTTTGTGATATGTGGGAATTACTTAAGTCCAAATTTTTTTGTCAATATATAAAGTTTTGTTGGAACACAGCCACACTCATTTCTCTATAGTTTTTTATAGTTTTAGTGCTGCTTTAGTGTTACAAAGGTCAGTTGAATGGTTACAACAGAGATCTTATGTAGTACTCTCACTGATTCGCACTGCTGCTCAGAGCACAAAAACCACAGTGATGCAGTATATAACTCAACAGAATTTCAAGGGCTTCATGAATTGTTGTAAGGTAACATTTAATTTTTGTTTTAATACTATATTCCAATCATGTCAAAACAAGAAGAGAAAAGGGGACTTCAAATGACATACTTTTAAGGCACTGGGGAGTGTAGATTATTTTATCAAATTAAATAGCAATGCATTGTACTTAATATACAATGACACTAGAGCTGTGCTTAAAGAATACATGTTGACATTCCCAAACTAAGAAGTCTTCACAACATTTCCAACTCACAGGAAGGCATCAGAAAACTTAGAAAATTTAAAATGTAATATCTCATCACAGCAGAATTTCTTCACAAAAATATAAAATGAGTTTGAGTGGTATATTTGTCAGCCAATCAATGAAAGCCATTCAACAATGATGAGTTAATTAAGTCATGTTTGACAGCAGCAACCAAAGGAATATGTCCAGAGAAAACAAACTTGTTTAACGTGATTAGCCTTTCAGCATGAACAGTAACTCAAAAAATTGAGGACATATGTAGTATTATCAATAATCAAAGACATGTCAAATAATTTGGGGTGGTTCTCCTCAGCTCTTGATGACTCCACAGATATTAGTGATACTGCTTAGTTGTTTGAGTCAGTGCTTCTCTTATTTGAAGTGACTGAAGAATTAGTCTTTGTTAATAGTCTATATAGAATGTGAAAATCATTTCAAGAAAACAGAAAAAACACTAACTCACTACAACCTGATGTGAAATATGCTAAAATAGGTTACATATCATGGTGGTTAAAAATATGTATAGGACAGAGAGGCTTAGTTGGACAAATTTATAAAGATTGTGAAAATATAAGCATATGTGAAAACTTTTTTGTTATGTTATGTTAATCATCATACATTGCATCATTAGTTTTTGATGTAGTTCCATGATTCACTGTTTGCGTAGAACACCCAGTGCTCCATTCAGTACATGCTCTCTTTAATACCCATCACCAGGCTAACCCATCCCCCCACCCCTCTCCCCTCTAGAACCCTCAGTTTGTTTCTCAGAGTCCATTGTCTCTCATGGTTCGTCTCCCCCTCCAATTCCCCCCTTCATTTTTCCCTTCCTACGCATATGTGAAAATTCAAAGCCTATGGTTATTCACTGTATTATTCATCAGCAAATATTTTGTGAAAATATTTGAATGTGTCAATGTGTTACTGAAGGAGTCCTGTCAACAGTGAACTTCATTTATTCTTGTGGATTTGTCCATCATCCATTTTGTAAATTTTTGACAAAAACAAAAGCTGAATATCCAGATTGCTCTAATACAAGCACTTTGATATCTGAACAGTGGTAAAGTTTTATTGTGAGTCTTTGCAAAAAGGGCCAAGATTGAAACTTTTCTAAAAGAAAAGAACTGCCCTGAACCATTTTTAGTAACACTGGACAGCTTTGGAAACTGGATTTAGATGTAGACTTGGTAATGTTTCTTAATTCAGCCAAAAGTCACAAGGTAAACAGTGTTTACATGCAAAACTTACATTGCAATAAAGTCATTATGGTCACAACTGATGTTGTCTGGGTCACAAAATAATGTCAACCTGCTTTATACACTTCCCATTTTGTCAAAAGTTAAAAACAAGGAGATCTACATTCCCATACACCTTTCAAGGAGTATATTTTCCGAGCTCAAACTACAATTCCAGTAGCATTTTCTAATCTTGATGCAAGTGCAAAGAAAATTTCTATACTTCCAAACCCATTTAACTATGCAATTGAGGAGCTTCCACTTCAACTGGAAGTGATTAAACTGTAATATAATAAACTAAAAAGCAAGTATCAAGAAAAGAATCCAACAATTTTATAAGTGCCTTCCAAGCAATACTGTGTTCAATTAAAACCATACGCTCATGGATTGTGATCGGTATTTAGCAGTACCTATTGGCATGAAAAACATCTCAAAGATGAACTATTTAAAATCCCATTACAAATTAGCATTAACAGATGAACCTTTGTAATCAATTTTGATGATGGAGATCACTAACTCTGAACCCCAATTAAGTGAAATGCTATCTCCCCAAAAGAATTCCATTTTTCTCATTTATACATTTATATAACAAAAAACTATTAAATAATGACCTTTGAATTTTGTCAATAAAAACTGTAGACATTAATTTTCTCTCATTATATAAATATTTACATAATACCCTCAATTTTGCCTCTTAGCCCACAAAGCCTAAAATTTTACTATCTAGGCCTTCACAGAAAAAATGTGCTAACCCCTCAGCTAAATCATTTAAATTCCACTTGTACTCAAGCTGACAATACATATGAAGTTTTTTCACTTTGGGAAATTTAGGGATAGGTAGACAGAGGTAAATGGAGATTTCTCGTTTTCTTATTATTTTGATAATTTCATGACAATCATTGACAGAATCATTGATAATACTGACAGTATCTCAGAACCTGAATTGCAAATGACAGACAAATTAAGAAAAGGAAGATGCAACAAAATACAAAGAAGAGCTAAATTAGAAACCTGAGAACGTAGTCAACTCTCCCATCTGCTTTTATTCTACTTTACATATCAAAAAAGATAAGTATTTTCTTAATTATATATAATAACATATTGGCTGAAAAAATAAAGAAAATGGCTACCAAAAATAATAAAATAAAAAACAAAAGAAATAACTATCAGAACAATACTAAAAGACAGAAACTGTTGTTTTCCATGACATCAATTCATCTCTTTCTAAAATGAGAGTTTGACAAAGAAGGAGTAACATGAAAAAGATATATGTTAATTACTCCATCTAAAGACTAACCTTGGCATAATCAGAAACATTCAAGTACACTGGAGAAAAATGGCTTTTTCTTCATTAATTAAAGATAATTTAGCATAACATTGAATAATCAGTTTTACAGGCACTGAATTTTTATAAAACAGGACTACATGAAATCATAAACACATTCTCAGTACTTCAGAATATCCTCCAAATTCATAACACTAAACATTAAAAAAAGAATGTTTAAAGCTCATGCATTATAGGGATTTATTTATTATAGAGCAAGTAGTAGAATTATTAAAAGACAATATAATATTGTTTCAGGTTTCAAACAGGGCAACAGTGAAGAAGCATTCTGAATGTTTCAAATTGTTTTATAGGGTCACAACTATTTAAGACTCTTAACATTTAAATCTGTATGGTGGGCGCTTGTGTGGCTCAGTGGTTAAGCGACTGCCTTCAGCTCGGGTCATGATCCTGGAATCTCGGGATCGAGTCCCATGTCGGGCTCCCTGCTCAGCGGGCTTCTCCCTCTGACCCTCTCCCTTCTCATGCTCTCTCTCACTCTCTCTCTCTCACTCTCTCTCTCAAATAAATAAATAAAATCTTTAAAAAAAATAAATCTGTATGGTGTTATCACTGTAAAAACAGCAACACTAACTTTTCGCAAAGTGATATGAAAATAAAGTAACCAACCATATGCTCTTTTCTGCCTAAGATAGTTCTGGCTTATTTCTGACATCCTGGCAGAATTACTAACAGCATCTCCTTTCACTTTCAAAGTGTCGAAGTCAGGACAATATATTAAATGGTCACCCTTTATATCACCCTTTATATAAAGGAATGCCAAGCTTAAACATATCATAAAAGCATAATACACCAAGCAAACATGGTCAATCTAACTACCATGTAAAAGAGAGAGATTGAGAGATTGGTGGGGGGAAACTGGGATAAGATAGAGTGAAAGATGGAATATGAAGAAATGGCCCGCTTTCTTCTCAACTGATTCCAGTTTGCCTCCAAGACGTACATTATCACTGCTTAACTCAGAGACAGTAGACTTTGGGTAACACTTGTTTAATTTGGTGATACTTGCTAACACAATCATATCTTTAAAAGACTGGCATTTTTATAGACGTTCTCAACAAATCACATCAACATAAAACATGTTATGAATGCCTGGAGCTCCCATTATATAAAATAGGCCTTAGCGCCAATGTGCATGTTGAAAAGCCATAGTGATAAAATGGAAAATAATTTATTCTTAAATTCCATATTTTATTAAGATTTATATAGCAGAACAAAATATAACAGTGGACTTACAGAACCTTAAGTTTTGAATCCTCAAGCAGTAATTAAAAGATACTTAAAACTCTACAAGAATACGAAAATGTGTGTGTGTGTGTAAATAAAGACCTTTTTGGGGATACAAAATGTATATTACTTAGACTGGGGAGATACATTAAGTACTACTTTAAATATTTAGATAAAATGGAGCATACAAGTTTTAACTATATTAACTCTTCCATTAATAAAAACTATCTCTGGGTAAGTAAAATACGGTTCTAAATCAATAAATTATATATAAACAATGAACTAAAATTGACATTAATTTAGACGATTAGAGAATATAAACAGAAGCACTATGACATTATGGATAAAAAACCCTGCACACTGATTTCTTACTAATATAAGAAGATTAAAAAACACAAGATTATGTTCTTTTCTTTTTTAACTATGAGTTCTTAAAAGCTAGTACTCATGGTTATGTAAGAGAATGTCTTTGTTCTTAGAATATGTGCATTAAAGTATTTATGGGGAACAATGTTTCCAATATACTCTCCTTTGGTTCAAAAGAAAAATATATTTATAAATATATGTGTGGACAGAGAGGTAGGGGGAGAGCTGATAAAACAAATGTTGGCAAATTGTAAACAACTGGTGAATTTGGATAGAGGGTACATGGGAGTTTCCTGTACTATTCTTAAAACTTGTCTCCAAGTTGGAAGTTTTATCAAAATAGTTAACAAAGAAAAGCAGCTAATTCTATTAAATTTTGCCAAGTTTCTGTTTTTACTAACTATAATATTTTGGGAATAACTTTCTACTTTTTTGAAAGCCAATAAATTCTTCTTTTACCCAATTACTACTATACTTACATTAATCAAATTTAATTCTAACAAAAACAATAGTAGTCTTAAATTTTTGAAAAATATAAGATTAAAAACTTCTACACAAAGAATAAACTCCAAGAGAAAAGATGCAAATAAAATGACTATCATAATCTTTTGTTTTTTATTTGCAAGTATAAAACTGAAGAAAAACAAAAGCCTGAAACATAGCATCTGTCATATCAGAATATAAAAAGATGATCCTGGCACAAAATGAAAAAGCTCTAATTCATTTGCAAATCAAGCCTGCCGGTTCCATTTCAAGCTGGCGGTAACTGTCAAGAGTTAACAAGATAATCACTTTCAATCCTGCCTTCAATGGTACATTACACTGTTATTCCATTCAATAAGGCCGTTCTTTGGGGCACTAGATGAATGGTTTTCATTTCTAACTCACACAAAAAGTTGTGCGGGGAAAAATCCACGGGGCTTAAGAAAGAAATCCCTTTATGGGCATTTATCTGCCGGTACTTGCTTTTAGGCAAAATGAGATATTTTGAAACATCAGTGTCCATTCACTTCCTCTATTCCTTTAGGCCCTTAATCCGTTAAAAAAAAAAAATTGGCATATGAGAAAAGTGCAAAACCAGTTTCATTTTTTAAATTATCAATGCACACTAAACAAAAATTCTCTTAAAATTATTCTATGCAAATATAATGCTATTGCACACAGAAGACTAATATTAACCAAACTTCTCCTTATCTCATGATAACTCATATGACCTTCTTAGATTACTCACCTATATTTTAGATGAAATGCAGGTGTTTAAAATTTCATATTTTCCTCCTGTTGTACTTATAGTGACATGCATGCCTATAAAGGATAATTTTTAAAAACCCTTTCCAGATCATTTCCAAATGCATAAAAATGAGTTTTACCTAAGTGTATTCTTACAATGTATTAACAAAAAAATTATAAAAGTTTTACTATTTCACAGTTTAACTTAATTTTATAAACAAATGTAGCAAAGGTATCTGTTGTTTTTATAAAAATATGAAACTGTATTAAAATATATATATACATATATATTTTTTGCTTTCAATCTAAGAAAAACACAAAGTACAAGGGTTTAAATGTATCTACTACTAACAGACAATTAGGTCATCTTCAGGCTGTAGTTTGAGAGTAAAAGAACATTAAAACCTCTTCCCCGACTCCTAAGGCTCCCCTACATCCATCAAATTCACCCAATGTCAAAGTGTAAATTTACAAGAACCATCTGTGTATGAATTACAACCTATTATTCAGGTCTATATAGCAATAGCAACAATTAATCTTTCCTTACCTACACCCTCAATTCAGAAAATAGTATTGCTATATATTTCTATGTAAATCACAATCTCCAGCCAAGACTTTTAATCCTTTTATAATCCCTAATTATGGAGGGTAAACTTGGATTTTTAAAACTCATATCTTTACAAATGTTTAAAGTCCTTCTAAAATCATTACTTAAAAAATATTTATATTGTATCCAAAGGCCTTAAGAAGTTAGAATATTCATGTTTGTGACTGCAAAGACTACACACTTGAATTTTTAAACTCAGAAGACTTCATGAATTCATACAACACATGAGGATAATCCTTTTATACCAAGAGAGAAAGAAGTCTTCTAACTAGGTACCTTTTCTGCAGCTGCACAAGTTCATCCAATTTTTCCAAGCTCTGGTCTGACTAGTCATTTAGCCTCAAAGAGAAAATTATCCTTATCCTTTAAATGAAAAGTAAAGTAAAATAATACATGGGAAAGTAATTCAGAAAAGTTTTATATTATCCAATAGACTTGGTCATGAATATTTAAATTTTAAAACAGAATCTAAACTCAAATTTGTCATTATGAAAATTATAATGAATCTTTATTTTTAAAAGTCCTTAATAAAATTTGAGCTATATCAGAAAACTTGGAAATTTAAACCATAAATGGCTTATGTTAAGTCCAATTTACAACAAAAGTTTACATGGTATTATAAAAGGACAAAATGAGCAAATTTTATTATTCCAAATTGTAAAACCTTGACAACAGATGTGTTAATACACCAAGTCAACAGTGAGTATTTTGGTATGATCAATAAATTATGACTGAAATGCATGATTACCAGGTGTAATTCAAAACCAACTGGCAACAACACTAGAAATTCCTAAAGAACTCTGCAAACACAACGCTATCTGCAGAACACAATTCTTCTTAGAGCCTACCATTGTGAGTCAGTCCTTATACAGAGTGAGGATACTAGGGTCACCCTATCACTGGGGTACCCTAACCTTTTATTGGGTTCCAGGATCACAGTTAACTCAGGAGGTAGAAATGTTTGATTTTTCAGCTTCAAGCTGCCCTGCTACAGCTCTTTCCCTCATTAGGATTCCTGGGGTTAGCTATAAACAAACACACCAGCAAAGACAGCAGGGAGTATGAGGCATCTCCTATACATCAACCACAGGAACAGTGATGAGGAGTGTTTGAGGAACAGCACAAGGATAGCACAAAAGCTTTATGGAGAGTCACACCACTTCCAACAAGCAACCTGGTATCCGGAATTACATATGCAGTGACCTCTTACTAACACTGACACCTGACAATAAAATTCTGGTTTGCACAAATACAATTATTTTATTTATTTTTTTTATTTTTTTTAAGATTTTATTTATTTATTTGAGAGAAAGAGAGAATGAGAGATAGAGAGCACGAGAGGGAAGAGGGTCAGAGGGAGAAGCAGACTCCCCGCTGAGCAGGGAGCCCAATGTGGGACTCGATCCCGGGACTCCAGGATCGTGACCCCAGCCAAAGGCAGTCGCTTAACCAACTGAGCCACCCAGGCACCCACAAATACAATTTTTAAATTATAAGAATACCTATTTGCAAAGAGAAACTTTGCTTTTGAAATAAGATAGCCAGGCCCTCTACAATCTTTAAATATATAAACATCTATTGCAGAAAATGTGTTTCTAACAAATGTAAACTTTATTATCTCAAGTAAATGAAAATGTAATAAACTATTCAAATTACTATTACCATATAATATAGCCAATTTTTTATGTTGGCAAAAATCTCTCTCTGAATTTCTGAATATGTAGCAATGAATTTACATTCCAAAATAATTCCCTTTTATTTTCTTCAAAGTTCTTCATAAATTACATTAAAACTCAACAAATGTGTTCTTACTTTATTGTTATTCTTGTTTTGAAATCTTCAAAGTATCCAAAGAAATAAACAAGGTATTTTATGGAGATAATTTCTTAAAAATAAGTAAAAAAAAAAAGAAAAGAAAAGAAAAGAAATTCTTTACTAAAAATATTAGAAAGCATGGTAGTCGGGAAAAATAAATTTCATTATCAAATGAAAAAGAAAAATGGTAGAGAAATCTAATAAGCATTAAAAATGAGATATTTTAAATGCCTCAAAATTTAAGAATATGATAAAACTTGATTCAAGATGATTCTTGTTTATCACACACCATAAGCTAATATTAATTGTATTAGTTTATCACAACTACAGTAAGGTAAAATAATGAAATAATTTTCTAAGTATCATTTGATAATATATTTGAATATTTTAAACATACCTAAAACATCTGAAATTAATATCCATAATTCATAAAGAGCTCCTAAAAATCAAAGTAATATTTAAAAAAGCAAACAACACAAACAGAATAAAAATTGGAAACTAATTGGCAATTCATCAAGAAAATATAAGTGATGAATGACTATAAAAAGATGTTCAACCCTAATAATAATATCTAAGATATACAGATCAGCCTAATAAAATATCTTTTTTTTTTTTGGCCCAGTGGTATTAAAAATCTTTAAGATTATACCTTCTTTGTAGGTGGTTGTGGGTAAATGAACAGTCTCATACAGAGCTACTGATGTATAAATAACCAAACCCTTTATAGGATGTAGTTAAGAAACATATACTCTTAGTCCAAACAATCTACTTCTAGAATCTAAAGTAAGTAAACAGAAACATAAAATAATTTTGAACAAAGTTTTATACTATGACGTTAATTACATAATGGAATCCTGGTTAAGTCTGAGCTAAGGACAGCATATGTTAAAGACTAAACATTGAGAACTAGGTAAAGAGAAAATAGAGTATATTCTTATAAGGGAATAAAATGTTCTACGGTGACTAAAAATAATGTTTAGGAAAATGATCACAACATCTTTAAAAGAATATGTCAACAGTATATACAGTAAGAACTCAATTTTGTAAAAACACAAACGCTGACAAAAAGAGTATGATGTTACTAAAACATAAATAAGTTTATTGTGAGAGGTGAGGTTATGGGCAACTTTTATTACCTTCTATTTTTTGCTCTGTTCTATTTAATTCTCAAATTATTTTATAATGAACATATTACTTTTATTTTCAGGAAAATTATTAAACAAAAATTTCTACTTTAAAAGAATAAAATCTCTGCAATCAAAAAGTCCTAACCAGAAAAATTCTCTAATATCCCAGATAGCAAAACTTTTACTATAACCCTTCCAAATTTATGTACACTGACATCAGTACAGAAATATATGCATAAAAACTACTGAAACATTTATCAAATAAAAGTCTCTTAGAGATGGAGAAGTAAAATGATCCTCAGCCAAAATTTTGATCCCATCATTTCTAAAGGCATCAATTCATTATTTTGAATGAAAGAATAAATGCCTCTGAGGCTATATTTTCAATTTTTTAAAATAAAAGAGAAAATCTAATGTGATTAATAAATGTTCCTTCAAGAATTTCATGCATTTTTAAACTATTAGCAATAGACACATAAATTAAATTTTTAGTATAAAAACTCTCAAGTCACAGTATCTTTATTTTAAAGGTTTTGTGTTAATGCAATTTTAAGACTAAAGTTAAGAGTACTTCTAATAATAGTGAAGGAATGAATGATGGAACAAAACTTCCAACATATAAAAATTATAAAAACTGAATAACATAGTAAAGAAATCTATTTAAAAACACTGGACAAAATCCAAAAAGCCACCAAGAATAGTTTAATCCCCAAATTTCACTTAGAAATGAAAAGAATTGCCATTTTGCGGCTATCTGGTGTGAGGGCACTCCCTAACCATCATATCTATGGCTGCAGAAACACGATGGCAGAAAACCACCACTTTGTCAGCTCATGGTGCTAGGATCAGAATTCGGGACTAAAAGAGCACAGGAAATTTAAAGGGAGAAATATGCTAGCAGTGAGAGAATCACAGAAAGAATATGACCCAAAAGTGAATATAACTTGTGCCAAGTCCCTAGCCGACAATTAAACTATACATACTTAAGGGAAATTCTCAGAGAATTCAGCCAAAAAGTAGGCAGAGATCAGAGAAAAATGTATACACTTGATGCTTTTTGAAACTGAGTGCATCCCCCAAACATGTGTGCTATGCACTGAATGTCTGTGCTCCCCAAAATTCATATGTTCAAACCCTAAACCCAGTGTGACTGCATTTGGAGGTGGGGAACTCTGGGAGAGGTAATAGGTTCAGATGAGGTCATGAGGGTAGATTCCCCATGATTCGATTAGTGCCCTTAGAGAGCAGAGCCCTCCCTCTTTTCACCATGTGAGGATACAGGAAGGAGGCCATGTGCGAACCAGGAAAAAGGCCCTCCCTACACACCTACCATGCTGGCACCTTGATCTCATATTTCCCAGCCTCTAGAACTATGAGAAATAAATGTTTTTTAAGCCATCTAGTTGGTGGAATTCTGTTATATTAGATGGAACTAACTAAGACTAAGACTAACTGTTATCTCTGGTGGCAGAAAACTGATGTAAAATGGACTTGAAGTGTCTAAGTATAAATTGTAAAATTGGTAAAGCAGCTGAAAATTAGGGAATCATCTATAAAAGAAAAGCAGACAGAGTGAGCTCTAGCTCAACCTAAATTCTTGGCTGGCAACCAAGGAAAAAAATAGGAATAGAACAGACCACTCCAAGGAACCAGCCTCAAAAAGCAGCAGAGAGAAACCAAAACAGTATAAAGAGGTATCAGATACTGCCTACAAGTAGAGCAAGGAAGTCTGCAGTTTAAGATGAGAAAAGGACAAAAACAAAACAACAGGAAATAAAGCAATACTCCCCAAAAGAACACAATTGAATCTAGAATGGTTAAAAATGTTTGATTTTTAAGTAAAAAATACTAGATGTGCAAATAAACAATCAAGTGTGGACCATATAAGAAAAAAGTGAACAGAAACTATGAGTAAACCAGATATTAATTTTAGCAGGCAGAGATTTCTTGACAGCTATCACAAATTGTTCAAATATTGAAGAAAAAAAAACTGTCAATGAACAGACAGGAAATCTCAGTAGAGGTATGGGAACTATTTTTTTAAATGAAATTCTAAAGCTGAAAGTAAAATAATGAAATGAAAAATCATTAAATAGGATCAAAATAAGAGAGAAAACAGCAAAACAAAGATCAGTGAACTTAACGATACATGAATATAAATTACCCAGTATAGAATACAAGGAGAAAAAAAATTAAGGAAAACAAACAGGACCTCAAGAGATCTGTGGGACAACAGCAGGTGGTCCAGTATATTAGTAAGTGGAAAATAATGCCCCAAAGTTCCCCAGTTTGGTCGAAAACATTGATTTACATGGGCAAAAAGCTCACTGAACAAGTGAAATAAACAAAGAAAACCACACCCACATGCATGACAATAAAACTGCTAAAAGCCAAAGATAAAAAGAAAACAGTAAAGATGCCAGAGAACAAAAATAAATTATATAAAAGAATGACTACAAGGTTATGGCTAACTTTACATCAGAAACTATGAAAGCCAGAAGACACTGGAACAACATTTGAAATGAAAGAATAGCTTGTCAGCCAAGAACTGCATACAGAGGAAAACTATCATTCAAAATTAAAGATGAAATAAAAAATACTATTGCTTGGAATAAGTAGAATGATAAGTTAAAGAAGAATAGAATAAGTTAAAGATGTGCTTAAATGGGACAAGTTAAACATGTAATCTCTAGTGTAACAACTAAAAATAATTCAAGGAAATACATTTTTCAAAACAATAAAGAAATTTAAATTTAATACTAAAAATTATTTGAGTAACAAGAAAGAAGGTAAGGAAACTAACTCAAGAAGACAGATACACCCCGATGTTTACTGCAGCATTTACAATAGCCAAGATAGGGAAGCAACCCAAGTGTTCATCAATAGATGAATGGATAAAGATGTGGTGTGTGTGTGTCTGTGTACACATACATATAAGAGAATATTACATAGCCATAAAAAGGAATAAGATCTTGCTATTTGCAATAACACGGATGGACCTAAAGAGTATAATGTTAAGTGAAATAAGTAAGACAGAGAAAGACGAGTATCATATGACTTCATTCATATATAGAATTTAAGAAACAAAACAAATGAACAAAGAAAAAAGAGACAAACCAAAAAACAGACTCTTAAATAAAGAGAACAAACCAGTAGTTGCCAGAGGGAAGGTAGGTATGGGAATGGGTAGGGAAAAAAAAAGAAAGAAACAGAGAAAAAAATTTATGTCATAATCAAAACAAATCTAAGGAAAATGACAGAGATAAATACAACCATATCAAAAATTACATTAGGTAAAAATAGACTAAACCATTCAATTAAAAGGCATAGTCAGAATGTATTTTAAAAAAAGACCCAGATATAGGCTGTCTAAAAGAACCCCAAATTTAATATAAGGAACAGAGACCTGAATGGAAAAACTAGAAAAAAAGATGTACTATGTAACTTGTAAGAATAAGAAAGCTAGAATAGGTTAATATTATTCAAAACAGACTTCAGGGAAAAAAGGACAGATCATAATGATAAAAGGGTTAGTACAGGAAAACACTATAACAACTACAAATGGATATATGCCTCATAACAGAATTTTAAAACTATCAAACAAAAGCAGGCAGAATTAAAAGTAGAAAGAGATAAATTCAGAATCTTCAGTGGAGAATCTGACATATGTCAATTTAACAAGGAAAAAAATTAACACTCATAGAGAAGATCTGAAAAATAGTACCACCTCCTTAACCCAACTGATACTTATATAGCACTACACCCAACAACTACAATATACTCATTGTTATCTGAGCAACTAAAGGACAATAAAAAAACTCAAAAGATTAAAAAGACTAGTCTTATGAAGTATACTTTCTGAATCCAACAAAATTAAATTAAAATTCATCAACAAAACATCTATAAAAGACCAAAATATCTAATTAAAAACAGTGCTAACTGAAAATTTATAGCCTTAAATGTTTTTATTAGAAAAAGAAATCTAGTTTTAGTGCTCAAAATTTCCTCCTTAAGATAGAAAAATAAGATCAAACTAAACCTAAAGTGAATAGAAAGCAGAAGAAAAAAATGAGAGCAATAATGAAATGAAATAGAAAACAAATGAACTACATAGAAATGAGCTTCTGTGTTTTTCAAAGAACAAAAGCTATAAATTTTGATAAATCAACTGTGAAAATCATTTGCTTAATGGCACGGTAATCATATCATGATGCTTAGATTATATATTGGTAATATATAGAGATTAATAAGACAGAATGCAGAGACCCACATATATAAGAGAAGCGGATTTTTGCTACAATATCAAGGTATCAGTGGAATTCAATCAAGAAAGAAGGTCCCGCACATGAAAAAAATGCTCAATATCACTCATCATCAGGGAAATACAAATCAAAACCTCAATGAGATATCACCTCACACCAGTCAGAATGGCTGAAATTAACAACTCAGGAAATGACAGAGGTTGGCGAGGATGTGGAGAAAGGGGAACCCTCTTAACTTGTTGGTGGGAATGCAAACTGGTGCAGCCACTCTGGAAAGCAGTATGGAGTGTCCTCAAAAAGTTAAAAATAGAGCTACCCTATAACCCAGCAATTACACTTCTAGTTATTTATCCAAAGGATACAAAAATACTAATTTGAAGGGGCACATGCACCCCAATGTTAATAGCACTATCAACAATAGCCAAATTATGGAAAGAGCCCAAATGTCCATCAACTGAGCAATGATAAAGAAAATGTGTGTGTGTGTGTAAGTATATGTATACGTGTATATATACATACATGTATATGTGTATATATATATATAATGGATAAAGGATTATTACTCAGCCATCCAAAAGAATGAAATCTTGCCATGTCCAATGATGTAGATGGAAGAGAGTGTATTATGCTAAGTGAAATAAGTCAGTAAGAGAAAGACAAATACCATATTTCAATTGTATGTGGAATTTAAGAAACAAAACAGATGAACATAGGAGAAGGGAAAGAAAAACAAAATAAGATAAAAACAGAGAGGGAAGCAAACCATAAGGGACTCTTGACTATAGAGAACAAAACTGAGGGTTGCTGGAGGGGAGGTGGGTGGGGGATGGGCTAAATGGGTGATGGGTATTAAGGAGGGCATTTGTTGTGATGAACACTGGGTGTTATATGTAAGTGATGAATCACCAAATTCTACTCCTGAAACTAATACTACACTATATGTTAACTAAGTTGAATTTAAATAAAATCCTGGAAGAAAAAAATTTAAATAAATAAGTAAATAAATAAATAAATGGATGGAAGGAAGGAAGGAAGGAAGGAAGAAGGTCCTGGAGTAATTGGCTATCTGTATGGGAAGACATCCCCTCCCCCCCCCAAAAGGAACATCAAGCTTACCTCACTTTACAAGTCAAAATAAATCATGGATATAAATGTAAAAACTAAGCCTATATAAAACTACTAGAAGAAAATCTTTGTGACCTTGAGGTAGACAAGGTTTAAGCAAACATCAAGGTTGAAAAATAAATTGGACTTTATAAAAATTAATAGCTTTTATTTATCAAAAAAGTTAAGATTAGAATAAAATTTAAAATGGGCAAAAGATTCTAAGGGTAAAAGGGAACATACTCTATGCTTTCCCCTGAAACAATCGCAAAACAAAATGCCAAAACAACAACAACAAAACCAAAGTGTTTTTAAAAAAATGGTTTACAAGACACTGCATGTCAGGCAACAAAGAACAGTGACTCCTGAGTGACAAGACACAAATGAACAGCGGCTTATTACTACAGATCACACAGCACAGGGAGGGAGAACCCAGAAGCGGCCTGGCAACATCCTGATTTGAGGCATCAGAGCTGAGATTCCATGGAGACTAAGGCAACTAGAATTCAGAGGACAGAATACAAGAGAGGAGACAGTAGCACAGAGACAGAACTATGAAAATCTATTGCGAATCCCCTTTGTATAGTCAGCAAAGTACCAAATAGTGCATGCCTGTAAAGAAAGTACAAGAGGCAAAAGAAAATACCATCCCAAAGAACTGATCAGACCAGATCAGAACCTGGTGCTCACACAAAATGGAAAACTTGTTCCAACAAGCCAGACAGGGAAAACTTGTAACTCACAAGGTATTTGTTAGAATATTCATCAAGTTCATACTTGAGTTGTGAGAACGTTTAGCACTAGACTGAGTACTGCTCCAGAACCAACTAACATATCATAATAGCAAGACCTAAGAGGACCAAACTGTCTCCAAGGAACTTAACTACAACCCAGAATAAGGCTTAAAAATATTACAGAATTGCAAAAATATCCAGACAAATCCAGAATTATGGTTGGAAATTTCCATTTCTTTCTCTTAATATATGATTATACAAGTATAGCAAAAATCAGCAAGGACATAATAGAGGTGACTACATTATCAACCAACTTGACCCAATTAACATTTACAGAACACCCCATAGAAGAACAAGCAAAATATACAGTTTTCAAAATATTCATTAAAATAGTACATATTCTGAGCCATGAAACATCTCAATAAATTTAAAAGGATTCAAATCATCAAAGTATGCTCTCTGGAACAATGAAAGTAAATTAGAAATGACTTATAAAAAGACATCTAGAAAATCCCAAAATATTTGAAAAATAAATACCATCATTTTAAATAACCCCAAAGAATAAATCAAAGTGAAATGAGAAATTATTTGAACTGAATGAAAATGAAAATGAAAACACAACATATCAGAACCTGTGGATGCTCCTATAGAAGATACATAACACTAAGTGCTTATATGAGAAAAAATGAAGGCTCTCAAAGCAATGGCCTCAGTTTATATCTTAAAAAACTAAAAAAAAAAAAAAAAAGGGAGCAAATTAAACCCAACATAAGCAGGAAAAAGAGGAAATAATATAGTTCAATGTGGAAAGCAATGAAATAGAAAACAGAAAAACTACAGAGAAAATTAATGAATCTAAGAGCTGGTTCTCTGAGAAAAATCAATAAAATTGATAAACCTCTAGCCAGACTGATGAGAAAAAAAGAAAGAAGAAACAAATTATCAACATCAGGAATAAAAGAAGAATCATCAGTATAGATTCTACAGATACTAAAAGGATAAAAAGGGAATATGAATAGCTTTTTGCCTATAAAGTAAATCCTTAGGTGAAATGAACTAATTCCTTGAAAGACAAAACTACCAAAGCTCACTCAAGAAGAAACAGATAACCTAAATGACAATATTTCTCTAATTTGTTTACTAATTTCTCCATTAAGGAAATTTAATTTTTAGTTAAAAACCTTTCTGTAAAGAAAAATCCAGGCTAAATTGTTTCACTCCTGAATTTTATCGAACATTTAAGAAAGAATATCAATTCTACACAAACTCTTTCAGAGAATTAAGAAATACTTACCAATTAATTCTCTGAGGCCAGCATTACCCTAACACAAAATATAATCAAGGATATTATAAGAAAATAAAACTGCAGACTAATATTCCTTGTGAAAAACAAATGTAAAAATTCTAAATATAATTTTAGCAAATTAAATGCAACAAAATATAAAAAAGATAACAGACCATGACCAAGTAGAGTTTCCTACAAGAAATGAAAAAGTGTTTTACGTTTGAAAATCAATGTAATTTACCACATTAACAATTAAATAAAAAAAAGATCATCTCAATAGTCACAAGCATTTTACAAAATCCAACATGTATATCCAAAAAAAAAAAAAAAAAAAAAAACCTGTCAGCAAACTAGGACAAGAAGGGGGTTTCCTCAACCTGACAAGAGGCATTTACCAAAATCCACCAGCTAACACCACACATAATGGTGAAAAAAACTAAGTACTATCTGACTAATATCAGAAATAAGACAAGGATATCCAAACTTTCCACTTCTATTCAATGCTGCATTTGATGCTGTAGTCTGAGCAGTCAGGCAAGAAAAAGAAATAAAAGACATCCAGATTGGGAAGAAGTAAAACTGTCTTCATTACAAACAGCATGATCATCTCTGCAGAAAATCTTGTGGAATCTACAAAAAAGCAACTAGAATGATAAGTGAGTTCAACGAGGCTGCAGGATACAAGATCAATATACCAAATTCAAGTGTATATCCACATATCAGCAACAAACGATCAAAAATTAAAAATTTTTAAATATTACATATATATATCATTTGCAGTATCATTACAAATATAAAATACTTCAGTATAAATATGAAAAAAGAAAATGTCAGAGACCTCTAAACTGTAAGCTACAAAACACTGTTGAGAAAAATCATATAAGACCTCAATAAATGAAAAAATAAACCTTGTTAACAGGGTCAGAAGACTCAATATTATTAAGATGTTAATTCTCCCCAATAGATCTACAGATCCAATGCAATCCCAATCAAAATATAAGCAAGGTATTTTGTGGAAACTGACAAAATGATTACAAAATTCATATGGTAATAGGGGCGCCCGGGTGGCTCAGTTGGTTAAGCATCTGTCTTTGGCTCAGGTCATGATCCTGGGGTTCCTAGGATTGAGCCCCACGTCGGGCTCCCTGCTCAGTGGGGAGCCTGCTTCTCTCTCTCCCTCTGCTGCTCTCCACCTGCTCTGTTCTCTCTCTCATTTTGTCAAATAAATAAATATTTTAAAAAAATTCATATGGTAATGGAAAGGACTTAAGATAGCAAAAACAACTCTGAAAAAAGAGCAAAGTGTGAAGACTATGACTACATGATTCCAAGTGTTATAATGCTCTAATAATCAAGATAGTGTGGTACTGGCATCAAGACAGATATGTATTTCAGTGGAACAAAGAGAATGTCCAGAAACAGACCTACACATTTATGAACAACAGATTTTATTGCAAAAATACAAAGGCAATCCAACAAAGAAAAGGTGATCTGGTCAAAAAAATATGCTGGCAATATTAAATTTTCAAGATGCAAAAAGAAAAAAAAATGAACTTTGATCCATAGCTCATGTCATACTCAAAATATATCTCAAAACAGATCATAGACCTAAATGTAAAACCTGAAACTATAAAACTGGTAGAAGAAAATAGAAAATCTTTGTGGCTTTTGGTTAGGAAAAGATCTCCTAGATCAACACCAAAAGCATGTCTATAAAAGAAGAAATTAATAAACAATACTTCACCAAAATTAAAAACTTCTGGGAGCGCCTGCGTGGTGCAATCAGTTAAGCACCCAACTCTCGGTTTTGGCTCAGGTCGTGATCTCAGGGTCATGAAATTAAGCCCCATCTGGGGCTCCACACTCAGCAGAGTCTGCTTAAGACTCTCTCTCCCTCTCCTTCTGCCCCTCCCCTCCATGCTCTCTCTCTAAAATAAATCTTTTAAAAAAAGATTAAAGACTTCTGTCTTCAAAAGGCACTCCTAGTGGGGCAGCTGGGTGGCTCATTTGGTTAAGCGTCTGCCTTTGGCTCAGATAACAATCCCAGGGTCCTGGGATTGAGCCCCGCATCAGGCTCCTTGCTCAGCAGAGGAGCCTGCTTCTCCCTCTCCCTCTGCCTGACACTCCCCCTGCTTGTGCTCTCTCTCTCTCTGTGTCAAATAAATAAATAAAATCTTAAAAAGAAAAAAGGCACTCCTAGTGAATGAAAGAAAAGCCACAGCACATACCTGATATAGTACCTGAATCTAGAATATATAAAGAACTCTCCAAACTTAATAATAAGGAAACGACCCAACACAAAAATAAGCAAAAGATGTGGACAGATACTTCACTAAGAAATATATATAGGTGACAAATAAGAACATTGAAAACATTCTCATCACCATTAGTTATGAGGGAAATGTAAATTAAAGCCATAATGAGCCACTTCACACCTATCAGAAAGTCTAAAATAAAAGACTAACCATACATGTGGTAGTGATGAGGAATAACTGGAACACTCATGCACTGCTGGCAAGATTGTATAATGGTACAACCACATGGGACAACAGTTTGGCAATTAAGTTAAGCATAAACCTACCATATAATCCAGCCCTTCTATAGCCAAAAAGAAAGTATGTCCACACATGTACACAAATTTTCATAGCAGCTTGTTTTATAATAGCCAAAACTTGAAAACAACACAAATTTCCATCAATAGGTAACTGGGAAAACAAACTGTTTCATACACATACAATGGCTGAATAGTAACTCAGCAATAACGAAAAATATATGCGACAACATAGATGCATCTCAGAATAATTGTGCTGAAAGAAATCAGACAAAAAGATTACATACCATATTATTACATTTATATAAAGTTCTAGAAAATGTAAACTCATCAACAGTTACACTAACTAGGTGCCTGTGGGAAAAAGAGCAATGAGAGAGGGAAGAAGTATTACAAAGGAGCCTGACTAAGCCTTTGGTTATGAAGGACAGGTTCGCTATCTTGATTGTGGTGATGGTATTACAGTTACATACTGAAATAAAAAAATATCAAGTTGCATACTTTAAAATATGTGCAGCTTACTGTATATTAATTATACTTCAGTAAAACTTTAAAAATAGGAGAAAAATTTGACCAGACTCTACACAAAAGTAGATACACAAATGGCCAATAAACAAAGATAAGATGCTCAACATTATTTGACATCAGGGAAATGAAAATTTAAACCACAGCGGCATAAATCTACCAATCCATTACAAAGGCTAAAATTAAAAAGAACAGCAATATAAACTGTTGGCAAGGATCTGGAGAAACTTGAAATCTCATGTACCAGTCATGTAAATGTAAAATAATACAACCCCTTCAGAAAACCATTTGGCAGGTTTACCTAAACCTTTCAAACAAGCCAGTCATTCACTTTCCAGGTAAAGAAAACACATGTCCACTTGAAGAACTTTATATGAATGATCATAACAGCTTTAGTAATATCCAAAATGGAAAACAACTCAAATATCTATTAACAGATGAGTGTAAAAACAAAACATGATATATTTATACAAAAGAACACTACTCTTCATTCAAAAGGACTACCTGCTGATACACATCCAACATCATGGATAAATCACAAAATTATAATGCTGAGGGAAAGCACCAAACACAAAAGAGTACATAATGTGTACTGTGATTCTACTTATATAAAATTTTAGAAAATATAAACTAATTTATAGTGAAAGCACATTAGCAGTCATCTAAGGCTGAGGTGTAGGGGAAAATGGACTACATAAGGGCAAGTGAAAACATTTGTGGTCATGGAACTATTCACTATATAAGTGTATACCATGTTGGTTTTTAATAGTTCTCCAGCATTTTTGGCTCTGCAATATTAGCAAAAGTAGTTTACTCTCTTGGTTTTTCTCAATGAAGTATCACTGGCATTTCTGATGGGAAAATTTCTTTCTCGAATGGGCTGTCTTGTACACTTTTAAGACATAGAGTGTTCCTATTTTTTCTCCCCAACCACTATGATCCTATATATTCCATCACATATTTCCAAAAAGGCCCAAAATTGCCAAATGTGATAAATCAAAGCCTAATAAACTTTTATTTATCACATTTGGTACTTTCTATAAAATGATACTGACCAAGAAACAAAATCAGTAACAACTAGATCTATAAGATGGGAGCATACAATCTAAGAGGTCTTGTCCTTAAAGGGCTAATCCTATTATCATTTTTACTTACAACCCTCATCAGGTAGAATACTCAGGATGGTCTAAATAGAAAGAAATCATTTCTTACTCATTTCCCACTCCTCATCACTCATCACTACTCAAAAAAAAGAAAATGTTATGGGCACCTGGGTGGCTCAGATGGTTAAGCGTCTGCCTTCGGCTCAGGTCATGATCCCAGAGTCCTGGGATCAAGTTCCGCATCGGGCTCCCTGCTCCTTGGGAGCCTGCTTCTCCCTCTGCCTCTCTCTCTCTCTCTGTCTCTCATGAATAAATAAATAAAATTTTTAAAAAAAAGAAAAGAAAATGTTGTATAACATGTACTGTTTTTATAGCTATAACAGAAGAAATATAATTTCTAATTTTAAAACTGCATAATTAATAATGATTTGAGCATTGCCAAAAGGATTATGTAGTATGTGGTGTGGCATGTGTAAAACAGAATGAGAGTTAAACTGAGTGGGAGAGAAGGAGATACTCAGAAAGAGAAATCCTTTAAAAATGAACTCCGAATTATCTAGACAAAATATCATCTTCAAAGAAGACACGAATGCTTATTTTTTTGTTTCTTTCTCATAAAGGTAATAAAGAGGAAATGAGAAGTGAATGGGAGATAATAAACAGTATTAACATTTTCAAAAGCAGAGGGAATAAAGCTACCTACCAATGCTATGGAGACTAAAAGTCAGTAAGAGAGTATCATGACAATAAATCTGTATACTCAGGTAAAACGAATTTGTCAGACAAATTTCTAAAATACAATCTTACAGAAACTGATTTAAGATTAAACAGAAAAAAAGAAATAAACAATAAAATAGAAAGTCTTCATAGTCCTTTAACCATCAAAAAACCTAAATAAATAATTTAAAAACCCTCACAATAATAATACTAAGCCTAAATTGTATTATAGGCTAGTTCTACCAAATATTCAAGGACTATATCATTTTCATCCTACATAAACTTTCTGAGAATAGAAACTGATGAACCGGGGCACCTGGGTGGCTCAGTCGTTAAGCGTCTGCCTTTGGCTCAGGTCATGGTCCCAGGGTCCTGGGATCGAGCCCCATGTCGGGCTCCCTGCTCGGCAGGAAGCCTGCTTCTCCCTCTCCCGCTCCCCCCCTTGCTTGTGTTCCCTCTCTCGCTGTGTCTCTCTCTGTCAAATAAATAAATAAAATCTTTAAAAAAAAAAAATTTCTTCATACAGTTAACACTAAGAACAAAATGAAAGAAAGAAAGAAAGAAACTGATGAACCATTCACCATTACATGTTTTAATAGACTTAAATTTTAGAGCAGTTTTAGGTTCATATCAAAATTGAGTAGAAGGCACAGAGATTACCATATATCTCCTTCCCCTATACATACATAGCCTCCCCCATTATCAATATCCCCTACTAGTGTTCTCCATTACATTTACAAGGCTAGTATAACCTTGATGCTAAAGTTGGAAAAGGAAATAAACTAATACTAATAAACCAAACAAATCCAGCAATATATACAAAAAGATAGTACACTACAAGTACACTCAATTCATCTCAGGTCTGCAAGGACAGATTAATAATAGAAAATCAGTTATTATTCATACATTCCTATATTAAAAGGGGAAAACTTTAAAATGATTTCAATTAATGCAGGAAAAAATTTTGTTAAAAAAATATACAAATAAATGATTTCTAAAAAATCTTATCCAATAGGAACAGAAGAAAATTTTGTCAAACAGGAAATGATATCTACCAAAAACCAAAAAGAAACTTATTCTCATTAGAAAAATATTAGCAGAATTCCCATTCAAATTCCAAGTAGGACAAAGATAATGCCAATTAATACAATAAACATACAAAGTAGACAGACATAAATTTAACAAAATACTTGCAAGACCTTTACAGAAGAAAAAAATTGTTTTTTACTGAGACATTTTTAAAGTACTAAATAAAAAAAGAGGTATACTATGTCCATGGATGGTAAAATGTAATATCTTACAGATACAAGTTCCCACCAAACAGATCTATAGATTCAGTGCAATTCCAATCAAAGTACCAACAAGGATTTTTGTAGAACCTGACAAACTGACTCTAGCTTTTACATGTAAGAAAAAAAGTCCAAGTAGTAATAAAAGAAAAAAATTACATATAAGACTTCAAATTATAAAACTATTTATATAAAAACATTGTTAAGAAATTAACAGATAAGCCATAGACCAGTAAAAAATATTCACAACACATGCCTAACAAAGGAATTGAACATAGAATATGTAAGAAATTTCAACAACTCAATAATAAAAAGAGAAATAATCTTTTTCTGAAAAATAGATAAAAGGCTTGAACAAATACTTTACAAGGGAAAATATACAAATGGCCAGTAAGCACAGAAAAAAAGTGTTTAACATCATTAGTCACCAGAAAAATGCTAGTTAAAACTCACAATGAAATACCACTTCAAATCCATTAGAACAGCTGGAATTCAAAGGTCTGTAACACCAAATGTTGGCAAAGATGTGCAACTGAAACTTCTTGTTGAAACATAAATTGTTTATGGGAATGTAAACTAAAACAACTGTGCAAAACCATCTGGCAGTTAAATATACACCTATCATACAATCCATCTATTCCACTGCTAGGTATTTATGCAAAAGAAATGCAAACATATGTCACTTCAGAGACATGTACACAAATGTTCATAGCTGCTTTAGTCTCAAAAACTGAAAACTCACTGCTAGATATTTACCCAAGAGAGATGAAAACATATATTCCACAAAGACTTGTACAAGAAAATCCATTGCAGCTTTATTCTTAATAGCTCCAAAGTGAAAACAACCCAAAATATCCTTCAATAGAATGAACTGTGGTACATTCATACAATGGAACAGTAGTCAGCAATAAAAGGAATAAACTACTAATATATGCAACAACATGGATAAATCTCAAAAACCTGCTAAGCAAAAGAAGCCAGGTACAAAAAAATACATACTATGCGATGCCATTTATATTAAGTTCTTGAACTAATCTATTGTAAATGAAATTAGAATAGTGATTGCCTCTGGAGGCTGGGGGAGGGACTGACTACAAAGGAGCACAAGAAAATTTTTGAAAGGGATGCAATATGGAACACAAGTTCTACAAATGAATGCATGTGATAAAACTTACCGAATTGCATACATAAGATCTGTGTGTTTTACCATATGATTTAACTTATATTTTTAAAATCACATAACAACACCCTTAACTCTGAATTACCAAAAATAACTGAAATGAAGAAGGGTAGACATCACTACACTCTTTTGACTTATTACTATAGCTAATTATATTAACAAATTTCATAATATTGAATTACCTTTGTATTTCTAGTTTGAACCACTCTTAACTCCTGGTTCATTTTTCCAACTTACTGCTGGATTCTCTGATAAAGTTCTACTTATAGTTTTTCCATCAATTGTTTATAAACTCAAGAACATTATTTTAAAAAACAGTTTCATGTATACCATACAATAGCAAATAATTATGCTAATGTTATTAGGAACATATTCACTGAAAAAGAAAAAAATATGTAAAACTAAACCTTAAGTCAAAATCCTGTGATAATAAATTTTAATTTAAAATAATAGTATGAATTCATGTTTTAGTATACCATATTTCATTGATTCTAAGATGTATACTTTGAATATTATTTTAACATATCTGTAATGAGGATGCATTTGCATTAGATGGTATCTTAAAATTAATGGCAATATTTTTTCTTTCATAGTAGTACATAAAATTACATTTGACCACATCTTAGACTCAAGGAAACACAGTGTGTTCTCAAGTTCTGCCCACTGAACTAAAGAAATGCCATCCCTGAAGCATCGTATTTTGATCTCTAAATACCATTCTTGACTAAAAGGAGCCAAGGTTATTTGGATAAATGGTTAATTCCAGGCTCCGGAACAAAAAATTTCAGTCTGAGACTGAAACAAAATGTAAAGAATCATTTAAAAGTAACAGGGTCATGTGTGAAGAACACAGGAGCCAATTTGAAGAGATTCATGCTGAACAAACTTGCTACAATTTGAGCATCAAAAAACAACAAAATAACAATTCTGATTGAAATATGTTGAATAAAATTCCCATGAATCCTTGTGATACTCAAGCAGGAGAAAGCAAAATGCAAAACAACTGACTACTACTGGAGGGGACTATAATACAAACTCTTCATTCTAAAAACTGGTTATATAATGGAGATTTCATAAAAAGTATCCAATGTCTACAGACATTGGATATGTATATCAAAATATAGGCCATCCGTGCATAGCAACTTAGTGGGACTTATAGAGTTAAGTAGTGATTGATTAAAGATTTGTACAAGAAATTTTCAAACCTGTCTCTATTTTCCACTATTTTTGTTCTAAGAACATAGCCAAAATCCAGAACTGGGTGAAGCAAAGGAGAACAGGTTGAAGAGAAGTGAGAAGGGAAACAGGAAACACAAGCTGCATCCTTTTGACTAATACCAATTACCCTTTTTTCTTTACCATCAAAACATGCATCATCAACAGACTAAAACAGCTCTAAATAATGCTTTTATATTTATACATAATATCTTCAGTTAGAGCATAAAATGTCACTAGATCTTCACTTATTCAGAATTTACATAATCATTGCTATCACAAGGTAGAAGCTAAACTTCAGTTTCTGATGATCAGTTTAACCTTTAAATCTCCTGATTAAACTCCGTCTTCATTCGTAAAACCCCAAATTAGCAAACAAGCCACAATACAATATATGCTATAGCACAGGTCTTCTGTGAATAGCTGGGATCTTCAACTGCTTCAGCTGCAATACAAACCATTGAGCCTTGGCCAATATAAGCCAATGTGAATAATCAATATGACAACCTTATTTTTCTAATGCAAACAGGATTGCTACAGTAAGGTGTCTCACTGCCACATCACAGTCATGGCCTCTTTTAACCCCTAATTAGATTGAGGCGATTATCCCTGCTCTTCCTTACAAGTGTACAGCTTGGATAAGGGATGACAAAAGCTATCTGCCACTTATTCAGCCTTTGCAGACAGCAGGTTATCCAGGGAGATAGAGAATAAAATCAACAAACAATTGTTATTCATATCATCATCTAAAGTGTTAAGATAGTCACAGTTTCCATACATGCACAGTGAATATAGCCCAGAGCATGAGGTAACTGCAGACTGCTTAAGAACATCAGGGTTACACAGATGGAAATTCATGGTGATGTTGGGGAATTATGTCTAAATCAAATTCATTTGCATAAAAAGAAATGATCGGGGATTTGTCTTTTGTATATAATATATCAAGATTTCATTATGTTTCTCTTCATGAATTCTTTGAAGCTAAATTTTAATATTGATTTTTCTAAACACATAGCATTTATCATGAAAAAGACTGCCAAAATTAATGGTCTGTAGACACTTAAATGCATTAAAATTCAATTAAAATACTCTTAAATATAAAACAGGAAACTTTTCACTATGATACTACATGAGTTCTTGTATTATTTAGATAATCAAGGGTTATTTCATTAACTCTGTGGATTCCAAATGTTTTTCTTAACTCTCATAACAATCAATTTCTGAAATCTTGGTCATCACTTCAGACCAATTATTAAGAGAATTGTGGTCACAAGAAAATAATAGAGTAGTTGCAAAGACACCAAACTGACAGTTTCCTAGTAAGTTTAACTAAGCTAACTTGAGGACAATATAGAAAGCTGAGCCCACTGATAAGAAAAAACTTTGGAGGGAATATCTGCATCTACACTGATGATGATAAAATCACAGTGGAAGTAATAAGATAAGGAAATGTTGAAAAGGATTTCATATCTTTTCCTTTCCACTTGCAAGAGTCAGTAGGTGCCTTTTCTTAAGGTCATAATCACTTTGCTAAAAGAAAAAGAATGGGAAAGCCACAATGTTTTATACTGAATTCTGTTTCTGTTTTATATTACTCATTCAGTTAATCAACATTGTTGCCTTTAAAGCAGCCAACTAGAAGTATACTCTTTCCAAAAACTGAGGTCCCAGCCCCAAACTTCATCAAATGCCACTCCAAGAACAGCCAAAACATTTTAAACATATCCACCAGTAGCAAAAAAAATTGTCATATAAGCATTATTTCCATACACAGCCATGAGTTACTGAACCCAGATTCCCATGTAGAGTGCTGTGATTACTTGGTAATCAGTGGATCATTTAACCAAACTGCATCATGAGTTCAATTTAGTGATTGCCAACCTGTCTGAGCAGTGTAAGATTATCTAAAACTGTGTGCCTTGTTCCCCTGACATAGGCTGAAACATGACTTCGTTCTTTAAGTCAAATATTAACTCAGAATATTGGGCAAGCCTTGAAATCCGAGTCATAATTCACTTCTAAATGTGTCTCCAGAGCACCCACTGTTGGATACAGATACCCAAAGCTTATATATAGAGAGAGAATGTATGTATGTGTATATATTTGTACATATGTATGCATGCATGTGTATATATTTGTTTTTTTACACATTTGCAGTCAATAATTTCATTTTAAACAACTGATTTTAAGCAACACGCTTTTCTTAGTATCCCAGACAGTCATTTATTTTTATAAAATGGACTTGATAAAAAAAATGAAATCAATTGTCAAAAGATATGGGAATACTTTACTAGATATAATTAAATTTATTAACCTTAGTTTACTTAAACTGAGTGTTAAAATTTGAATTTGTTATGATTTTGTTTCTCTAATCTATTTCTGGTCTTTAAATATATATATACATATATATATATAAAACACTTTCCAAAAGTAAACATAAATCATACACATCTACTGTAAATTTTAGACTAAAATATTTTAAGAATTTAGTAAACATATGCTGGTAAAATTGCATAAAGCCAAACTATAGTAAACAAAAACATATAGACAGTTGTTTTCAATTACCTTTCTACTCAATATAGAGTTAAACCATCAGTGCTAAAATTCAAAAACATTAAAAGGAAAAGTAACAACAAATGACATTTTAGCCAACGGGTAAAGAACAGCTTCACTCTTATGGTCTTATTTTAATCCATCTTTCCGTGTGTTATTTTACTATTTTTCAGCTTTCTTTGTTCTTTTACTTGGAACTATATATGTGCTTGAAAAGTTACTAGCAACTATTTATTAAAAGTACAATAAAGAACTAGACCTTAAATAATTTGAGAAATGCAAAGTGAAAAACTAAATTATAACATATAAAATTATTGATTTTCAAACTTTCTTCTGCAGCTCAACTTTATATAAAACTCCAATACTGTCAGCATATCTCAATAATATTCCCACTCAAAAGAAATAATGCATTATTGGTTTTTTTGCTTGGATTAAAAACCATACGGCATACTGTAAATTTAATAACATTAAAGCTGAGGCCAATAAATAAAAAGTCCATGGTCCTTAT
This sequence comes from Zalophus californianus, assembly GCF_009762305.2. Lineage (NCBI taxonomy): Eukaryota > Metazoa > Chordata > Mammalia > Carnivora > Otariidae > Zalophus > Zalophus californianus. The sequence continues at coordinate 112,105,413 of NC_045595.1, read as the reverse complement.
CCAATTCTGGATTTCTAACTAAAGAGTGGCATGATGGCCACACGTTAATCACACATCTGACTAGAGAACTAGAAAATGGTACCTTTGAAAGCAAGTAATTTACTGAGGATGTGGGATTTAATATTTTCAAAGCCATTAACTAGTTATTCTTCATCTTTACTACAAATAAACATGAAATAGGATAGCAGATTTAGGTCAACTACAGAAAAGCATTTCTAGAGTGTGTTAAGTACTTGAGTAGATTGCTAAAGGAGATTGGAATTCTCTTAAGGACTTGAAAAAGGATACATTTTAACCTTTCAGGAATGGATTCTCTGAAAGTGAAGAACTTGTGACAGTCCTTCTCACCTTAAAATAAAATTCTTAAAACCAAGTACTTATGGAATATCATGCTTTTGTATTTGTTTCATTCCTAATTTAAAATTTATCTAAGAGAAGTATATAAATAATGGAATATTCCAGATTTGATTTGGTACAGGGCTAGAAACAATGGGGATAATATACAAATAGGGCTCAGCACTGCATGAGAAAAGGAAGAAAGTATTAAAACATGAAACAACTAAAAAAATTAAAATTCCATATCATAACAACTCTTTAGGTAAATTATAAAATGTAGTATCTTCTACCAATATAGTCTGCAAACAAACTATAAAGAATTTGAAACCAAGCAAGTAGAAATAAACCCCCTGAAACTGATACAAGTAGAATTATACAAATCTATTATTTTATTTATTCAGTTAATTTTTTCACCAATATTAAACAAAGAAGCCCATTTTGTTTTGTTTTGTTCCCCAAATGGGGAACAGGTAATATATACCGAGAAAACATATCAATTTATTCAACAAGAATGTGTGCCTTAGAAATCAAACCACTATAAAAGTTCTTTTTATGTTGCCAGATCAAATTTTGAAAGGACCTTAACCAAATGATCAAAGTTACCATCACCAATAATGGAACAAAACCAACATCCGGTGAGCCCTGATATGATGTGCTGAGGATGACACAACATTACTTCTGTGATATTCCTGACAAAAAAATGCACGACCTGACTCTAATCATTAGGAAACATTGGAAAAACCCAAATTGAGGGACAGTCTATCAAACAACCAGCCTATATAGCTTTACAAATGTCAAGGTCATAAAAGACAAAGAAAAGCCAAGCAACTAGTCTACATTAAAGGAAACTAAAGAGACATGGCAACTAACTGTAATACATGACCCTGGACTGGACTCAGCCTTTTATGGAGGGTAAAGGTGGTTGACATGCAAAGAGGAAGTTATATGACATACCTGGGACTACGAACTGCTGATTATATAATATTGTATCATTAAATTTCTCGATTTTGATTACTGTACTGTGGCTACCTTAAAAATAATTCTTATGGAATATACACAAAAATATTTAGGTGTAAAGGGACTGATGCCTGCCACTTACTATCAAATGATTCAGAAAAAAGAATACTGAGAGACAGAAAGTTTGATAAAGCAAATGAGGCAAAAATGTAAACAATTGGTGAATCTGGATAAAGTGTATATGAGAGTTCTTTACTCTTCTTGAAACATATTTGTTAAGTTTGAAATTATGTCAAATAAAGAGCTGCAAAAAAATCTTAATTGGGTATATTAATTCCTACACAGCATTTTCAGTTCCAACCAGCAACTTACCTCCTTCAAACCTGACAGCACCAGAAAAAAAAAAAACAAAAAAACACCTCACATTTAGTAGGCAAGGAAAAGCTACCCTTTAAAAAAGTATACATATATCACATAGTCCTAAAGCACTATTTACTACATTTAGAACTCTGGAATTTATAAAACTATTTAGAAAGTAATTTTAAAATGCCAGATTTTACTATTTTCAGTCTTAAAATGCTTTCATCTGATGAGAATTTGACAAATCCTATCACCTGCTGTTTTAGGCATCCCATTCCTAAGGTGATGTTAACTCAATAATTTTTTCCAGGAATTTTATCAATAGTGATATCTGAATTGAGATACAATGAGGAAAAAGTCATGGCATACAGTCTAAAAAGATGGGATTCCCCCCCACCCCACTAACTTCAGAATATAAGAAGCTAAAGCCATCCAGATACAAAGTATACAGTTCTTAATGGTTTACTACTTCATATAAATAGAGCTCTGAAAGTGAAACTAGCCTCTTGGGAGAGCTGATGAATAAATGTCTGAACACCTGTGTGTGCTTTGTTATAATGCTACAATAAGCCGGTCTGAAATGGCTTCACTGAAGTGCTGGAAGACTTACTTCCTGGGTGCCCAGCCATCCTTTCATCAGATATGTCAGTATCCATCCCTTTTAGTAATAGTCAAGAAATAGCATCATTAAATTCCCTCTAGAAAGGGTATTGTAATCAGAAATGACAAAGTAAATTTTCCGTCATCCACAGAAATAAGAAGTATCATATTATACTAACTGTATTTCTAATTATTTTACTGATTCAGTCAATAAATTTTTGGCTAGAGTAATAATATTTTCAGTACATTAAAAGTGGGCACTTACTGCTAGTGGTGGAAGAAGGGGAAATTCATACTAGCTTCCCAGGGTGCAAAATGACAATGTGTGTTAACCTCATAAAAACCAATAGTCTTTGACCCAGAAAGTTCACTTCTAGGAATTTATTCTACAGAAATATAATATACACAAAGGTATTTAGATACAAAAATATGTCTGCATATATGTACATATACATATATGTACATGTACAATATTTATGTATAAGAATATCCATCAAAAACTAATGATGTAATGTATGGTGATTAACATAACATAATGAAAAAAAGAATATCCATCATTTCAATAATAAATGAAAACCACTTCTATGTCCAAAGACACAAGGATTATTAAATAGGTTAGTATGTATCTATACAATGCAAAGTATGCTACTCTTAAAAATGATGACATAATAGATTAGTATAGTAGTGCATCTATCAAATTTTTAAATAAACTGGGAAATATATACACATATACTAAAAATTGTATTTAAGTTATGGAGGGTGCAATCAAAAGTGTTTGTACCTCATTTGGGAGGCCACTATTCTATACAAGAGGCTGTGGCGGCCTAGACCAGGAGATTACAAACTATAGTCCTTAGGCTAACTTGGCCCCACTGCCTGCTTTTGTAAGTAAAATTTACTGCAACATAGACATGCCTATTCATTTATTTATTGTCTGTGGCTGCTTTTCACATTACAACCACAGAGCTAAGTAGTTCTGACAGACATTGTAAGCCCACAAAGCTGAAAATATTTACTATCTGGATCTTTATGGAAAAAAGTTTCTGAACCCTGGCCCAGAAACCTAGCTCACATTTCTCTCCAATGCTTTCCAAACAGCCTTTCAATGTATTGAATTATGTGATATAATCATAGACGAAATGGTTTCCAAACTATATCTTTGCATGTGCGGCAGGAGAGTAAAAGGATCTCAGTCCATCCATTTACCCCAGCCAAGGGGGCAAATGGAGCAAGTAAGGGAAAGGAAGGAAAGAGGAAGATAAGGGTTAAAGAAGGGATAAGAAAAGTTGGAAAGCCACTTCTCTCCTTAAGGGGTGGGAGGGGGAGGGGAAGACAAGGAGATCCTTATCTGGTAAAGGAGTTTGTATTCAGGAATTGAGTTTGTACTGGAACCCAAGTCTCTTAATATATAGCATGTATATTATATAGATGGATTCTCAATTCTCAATTGGAGGGGGAGAGCAGACAAATTTTTAGGTATTAAAATGGTTTGTGGCCTTCCAGAGCTCAACTCAATTCAGGAATCTTATTCCTTAGTATTTAATTTTGTTAATTTCTCTCTCATTTAAGTTAAATGAAAATCGATCAAATTGATTTAAATTTAATTCTTCTCTGGGGGGGCAATAATGAGAAAAAAAACCTTGAACAATGGTATACAGAAAATAATCCTTAACTTTGAGTTCCCTTACGCAAAGTGTTAAAAGGCTCTTAATTGCTAATATACACATTTTAACCCATATTTTTGGTTCCAGTATGCACAAACTACAAATCAATCCTGTTACGGGCCAGTCTCAAAAGAGGAAACTGCAGGTGGGTACAGAAAAGGGAAGGAAAGTAAAAGAGCAAAAAGAAGTTTATTGCAGTGAAAATGTAGAGAGGAAAGTAAACTCAGGACTCAGAACTGTACACCCTTAGCATTTGTAAGAAAGATGTTGAGCCACATACTACACAATGAAGTTACCACGATGGGCAAAAACCTACATAACCTTACATAACACTAGGCCTGGGGCACGTAGATTGAGAAAGACCTAATCAGTAATCTCAAACATTCAAGTTATTTGTTATCTCTTGAACAACAGTAGGAACCAATGGATATAAACAACTATTAGAACTTCAGGGAGAAAGAGAAATGGAAAGTTTTTAGTATAAAAGGATGAAAATGGCAGTTAATGGTTGTGCTAGTTACTAAGCTGCTACCTCTGCCATAAATTTATTATAGAACTCTGCAAATGACATTTTTCCTTTGCCAGCTAGCTCCCTGTTAAGTTCTGCTAGGAAGAGGTGTGAGAAGGAAGTTGAATAGTTCCAGAAAGTGAGAAGGGCTTCCCTGTTTTACTTGCTGCTCCTGTCAGGGCTGCCCCTGCAACAACTCTTTACTCCAAAGGAAGTAACTCCTTAGTAGAGTTGGTTCCAATTTCTAGGTTGTTGCTGTTGTTTTCCATTTTCCCAGAACCAGACCCATCATATTCCCTCAGAGGCCACTAGCACAGCCAAGCAGCATCCCCTTCTCAAAGGTCCAGCTCTTAGCTCTGTGGAGCCCATCCCACAAGCCTCTGAGGTACCAACACCAGTCAATCAACACCTAGTCCTCCCAGGTCTGGGTCCCAGCTCTGCCCTTCTCTGAGATCTTAAATCCCAATAATCTCAACCTCTTCTCTTCCCCCCACCCCCGCAAAGATTCTGGAAAATATATGGAACGCTTCACAAATTTGTGTGTCATCCTTTGTGCAAGGGCCATGTTAATCTTCTCTGTATTGTTCCAATTGTAGTGTATGAGCTGTCAAAGAGAGCACCCAACCTCTTCTCTTTGTTCCCCCAGGAGCAGTACCTGATTCTTGCTATTACTATCTCTTGATAGCTCAGTGTTCCCCCTTTTGCATCACCCTCCCATACCTAATTAACCAACTCACCATAAAAAATTCTATTAAGATAACTAGTGTGGTTTCATCTTCCTGACTGGTTCCTGACAGATACAATGGTATCAAGTAGTCCTTATTTTAGATGTAATTAACATTCTCTTTAGGTGTTATTTTTAGTGTTTAATTTTAGTTTAAGTAAAAAATATTTTTAAGGACTATGAGAATTTTATTCACACTTCAGTCTCCCTAAATTTTTTATATATTTTTTTCCTGTTAGGTGTAAGATTTTTTTTCCTCCCACAATTCTTTTGGTTAAATCTGTGAGAAAGCCCCAAGTCACTAATGTGTTTGTGATACTTATCCTTAATCTATTCCATACCTTCCAATTGTGTCTAAGCCCAAAGGGATGTAAATCTTCCTTTTTAACAAGAACAGCAAACCCTTTAGTTCTGGGCAGCAGTAACTGGAATAGCTAGTGACAGGTAGAGGAATACATTTTAAAGAGTTATCAAGAGGGAGCAGGTTAACTGAATCTTAACATCCCAGAAAAATGACCATATTTATTAATACATATATTTTAAATATATGCTGGAGTTAGTCACAGTGGGGAGATACAAAATGTCTAAGTGTAAAACATGTACTTCAGTAAGATAAGAGTTATTTGTACAACTGTATAACTATTAACTTATCAAAATCTCACCTTGATAGCTACCTTGGGTAAATACATCATTTAACCTCTGGTAGCCTCAGTTTTCTCATCTGTAAAGAAAATAGGCTGGACTAGGTCTCTGTTGCCATATATCTAACATGACAATCTATACAATTTCTTTCAGTGCTGAGGCATTGGGAGCTCAGCATCATTACTGAGAGAAACAAAAGACTGGTTTTGTAAAGGGAAAAACGAAAGAGGTAGAAAAAAAGAGTATAAAGATTGATAGTTTAAAAATATAATTTGAAAGCGATTCAAATACATAATATTAGAGAATTCCTTATCTTCTTCCTCTAAGTCAAGGAAAAGGAAGAAACTATATCACAGGTAAACTATCTCGTTAAAAAGATTAAAAAGTTTCTTTATTTCTATTATCACAGTCTTTGAAAACATTTACTAAGTCAGAAAGGATACTTCTTAAATTCTCTTCAAGATAGAAAACATGTCCTTGTATTATATGATCTCACTGATATGAGGAATTCTTTTTTTTTTTAAGATTTCATTTATTTATTTGACAGAGAGAGACACAGCGAGAGAGGGAACACAAGCAGGGGGAGTGGGAGAGGGAGAAGCAGGCTTCCTGCGGAGCAGGGAGCCCGATGCAGTGCTCAGTCCCAGGACCCTGGGATCATGACCTGAGCCGAAGGCTGACGCCCAACGACTGAGCCACCCAGGCGCCCGATGATATGAGGAATTCTTAATCTCAGGAAACAAACTGAGGGTTGCTGAAACAAATAATACATTATATGTAAAAAAAAAAAAAAAAAAGAATATAGTAGGAAGGGAAAAATGAAGGGGGGGAAATTGGAGGGGGAGATGAACCATGAGACTCTATGGACTCTGAGAAACAAACTGAGGGTTCTGCGGGGGGTGGATGGGTTAACCTGGAGATGGGTATTAAAGAGGGCACGTATTGAATGGAGCACTGGGTATTATACGCAAACAATGAATCATGGAACACTACATCAAAAACTAATGATGTAATAATGTATGGTGATTAACATAACATAATAAAATAAAATTTTAAAAAAGATAGAAAACATGTCTTTTTTTTGTTTTTCAGTTTTAAAGACTAAGTGAATTTTGATATTCTTCTTTCAAATTGTCTGACCACCTGCTATACAGTAGACCATATGCTTTCATGGCTTATTTATAGAAATAATTATATTTAAAGTACCAGTTAAAAGTTCATGGGCTAGGCCAGATCATTTATCATTTAGTAGTTACCACTTAACTTGGTGCAACTGGTTGGTTTTGATACAAGGGAAATTTGGTGATAACAACTTTCAAATTTTATAATCAATTAAGTTACTCCAATGAAAACTGAGGGAGAAAAACTGAAGGAGGATGACTAATGTTTTTAGGAGATCTCTCTAGTTGCTGTGTGGATAATGGTTTGTAGAGAGGGCAAGAGTGAAAGTAAGAAGTGCAAATAAGACACTAAGCTATACCTCATGTAGAAAATGATACTGGCTTGGTCCATATCAGTGGAACTATCACTCCATTCAGGTATCAGTGGAGATAAATAAAAGAAAAAAGAAAAGGCTTTTTTTTTTTATGGCCTCAATAAGGTCAAACATTTTTATAGAGGATACTAAAGTAACGGAGTTGGAAATGTAGATGGTGGAGAGAAAGAAATACATGCTAACAAGATATAATTTGGGGGTACAGCTGGTGATAATGACAAGCTTGTTAACTTTTTAAGATGTGACTATAGGACAGTAGAGCATGTGACTATTGATCTCAGGGCCAAGAGTTCGAGCCCCACATTTGGCGTGACTATAGGAGTAGGCAGCTTAGAAAGGATAGAGACAAAGATAGTTACAAGTGAGAAAATAGAAACTAAATGAGAAGTAATGCTATCATTATCAGTAAATACCTGAACAGTCTTCCACTAACATCTGTTGGTCAGAATGTTTTACACAACATACACAGTACACTGTATGCAAATGAGAGCATTATAACTGCTCATAAAATATCTAACTTATAATGTCTCTCTTAATAATATTACTCTAACCACATCCCCAAACTTATCCAGTCCACTAAAATAGCAATGGCTTTTAGAACTTTCATGGAGACATTCAGCAACATAATAATAATATCTTAGGCAATATAATAGTTTATTTTACTATGGAAAGTAACTAGACTTACTGTGGTGATCATTCTGCAGTATACATAAATATCGAGTCATTATGTTATTTGTGTATACTGCAAATGATCAAAACTAGGGTCAAAAACTAATATAATGTTATACATTAACTATACCTCAATTTAAAAATAATACTGATAATAGTTTTCCAAAACTATTTGTACACAGCACACCTAAAACAGACCATATACTACAAATTGTTGGAAGTAAAAGATGGATAAATTGGGTTCTTTATACTAATCTCTCACTTTTTTATAAGTCTTAATATTTCTGTAATAAAAAGTTTACAGAAAAACTAAGTGATGAGAATGTGGACTGGCAACCACAGTCTCGGAATCTCTATTTTTGATGAAAAATGGGCTCCCCTATTTTGAAAAACTGGCATGTTGAGCTCTATAAATCGCCTAAGGCAAAGTGCTAAGCATAGGAAAGGCATCCACTTTATGAAACCTTTGTCCTGGAATAGACACTATGAATCTTTTAAAACAAAGGAGTCCAAGTTTGCTGCTCAGGATAACACACTGAACATAAAAGATTACTAATGACTTATGAACTCCTAATGTAGCATGAATCATGCCAGCAACACTAGGATATTGGTTTCAACAAATAGCCTATTTTATTTTATAAACTTCACCAGAATATTATCAACAGCAGTATTAGAAAATGGAAAGCTAATAAAATTAGGAGGCGGCATCGGCATACTGCACACAGTGTTTCTCATCGCTCTAATGCAGAATCTAATGGATGAGAGATCCATCTTTTAACTTAAAAAAAAAAAAGGAGCCAGTAAACCTAGAAAAATAGACCTCCATTTGACAAAGTTATTAGAGAATATTTTGCTACCTCAATTCAATAAACTGCATTAGTGAAACCAGTTTCTTTTATAAGAAAAAAAAGAGGCAGCATACTTTCTTCTTGTGTTTTATTATAGTTCAAAAAGCCTGATTATATTAACATTTTCTTGTTTTCCTTGAGCGATATCTGAAGTAGAAGACAACTGAAAGGTTAGAGGATTATAAATATTCTCTTTCTATAAAGATGTTTTCCTAATTCTACAATAGAGGATATTATAAATACTGGATAATATCAAACTTTCAGAAATCAATGCTTTTCACAAACACCCAGGTTGCCTACCTGTGAAATAGAGCTTTTAATATCTAACCCTGATTTTATTTGATATCATGACCAAGTATTTTTCTGAAAAATAAATGGTTATTAGCAATTTCTACTACAGTTCCATAACAGCAAAGGCAGAATCCATGTTTAGGTGATTACTTTATGTTTTGATTCAGTTATCTGCAGGGTGTCTGCATGGTACTCTAACTATTTAAAGCCAGCAAAAAAGATTACAGCTCATACTAACTGGATTTTCACAGCTCCCTATCATTCAGCTTGAATTCCTCATGGGCAGATTAAAAGGGCCAAGGCAAACAATAGTCTTTTTACAAGGTGGTTATTGAAAAAAAAAGAAAAGGAAGAAGAAAAGAGAAAAAAAAACTATATTTTAGGGTCAAAACGAAATTTTTTAAGGAAGCAGCCACATAAAAACAAACTTAAATGTCTAACAGAGGTAAAACTCTAGGTGTTACCATATAATGAATCCAAATCAAGAAATTAATAGCATCTGAAAGAATGGTAATTTTTATCCTGAAATCTGTAACATAGATGATATGGTTTTAGAGTTCAAAGATGGTTAGTTAGGCATCAAAGAATAGAGTTAAAAGTACCTCAATGATCACTTAGTCTAACCTACTATTATAGTATAGATAGGCTGAGGCCCAAAGAACTGAACATGGCATTTTCAAGTCAACTACTGGCAGATTACCAAAATAACCATGTAAGTATTTCATGTTCTTTTCCACTTTGACTTAACCACCCTCATTCTCTACCTTCACTCATTTCAAATGATCAAATGACTTCCCAATCTATGATTATAGCCTTTCTCAATGAGTCCCTGATACAAGGCCTTCCTTATATATTATCTCCTCTAATCCTCATGCAATTCCAGGAGGTAGTTATTTTCATCATGGCCATTTTACAATAAAAAACCTAAGACTTAGAGAGATTAAGTGACTTGCCCAGGATCACACAGCTAGTAAATGGAAGAGTTGGATTTAAAATCAGGTCTACAGAACTCTAGTGTATGAGCTATTTTTTTAAATAATTTTTTAATTATGTTATGTTAATCACCATACAGTACATTATTAGTTTTTGATGTAGTGTTCCATGATTCATTGTTTGCATATAACACCCAGTGCTCCATGCAATATGTGCCCTCCTTAATACCCATCACCAGCTCACCCATCCCCGCACCCCCCTCCCCTCTAGAACTCTCAGTTTGATTCCTGGAGTCCATAGTCCCTCATGGTAGTGTATGAGCTATTAACCACTATGCTATACCAGCTTCTCTATTAGCTTCTTTTCCTGATTTCATGGATTAGTCCCAACGGTTTACACCTTTCTTTCCATGTACCATTTATTCACACACCTCATCCAAATACTACCCTTAGTGTCTCCACACTACTGTTTAGTATTAAATAACCAGTTGGTTTCTGAACCCAAGTCAGATCAAGATCCAGTTGGATAACATTCTTTACTTATTTTCTACTTATCTTATTCTCTACTACCACTACCTTAAGTAAAGCTTCATCACTGCTCTCTCAACAGAACTTACTATAAAACTTCAAAATGGTCTCTCAGCCTTCAATCCTTTCTCCTTAGTGCTTTCCAGATTTAAAATTGTTCCAAGTCAAAACTCCTTTGGCACCTCCTTTTGTCATGCTCTTGTTTCCAGAAAGTACCTTCTGCATTTTGTTTGACAATAAAATGGTAATTTCCCCCAAAAGGGAGGGAATAAAAATAATTCCCAAACACTCTACGATCCCTCTTGCTTCAGTCCTTTCTTTTTCCCTCTCCTTACTTTCTCTTCCGTGTTCTGTTCTTCCAGATGGCTTAGGTATCAACACCTTTAGAAAATCTTCCTTGACTAACTCATTTTGGGTTAAGTAGCCCTGTGATATGCTCTCCTAGTATATTGGGCATCTCTCTATCATAGCACTCGCACTACATTGTTATCATCTATTTACCTGTCCAACTGTCAAACTAGATGAAAATTTCCTGAAATCAAAGACCATGTCTTACTCATCTTTACAATCTTCAATAACCATAATAGTGCCCTTCACATTTTAACAGCTCCCAAAGCAATCCATGGCACATGGCATTTATCTTTGCTATGTCCCATGGGTCAGATTCAGCAGTCATTGTCATTTAATCTTTCCATATGGGAAATATTGCTTTGGTCACTATAAAGCCTCCCCTTTATAGGTCTCTACAGTTATCAAATTCCAAGTAAAATACCTAAAGATTTAAAGGTAAACAGGAATTAAAAACCCAACACTCCAGGCCAGAACACTCCTCAGCTCAGTACCTATATATCTTCTTGCCTACTTTATTTTACTTCTTGAATGTCCAAAGCAAACTTATGATCTTCTGTCATACCATGATACCATGGTCTCTTCCAGAATAACTCCTGGTCAATTATATATAAATATATAACCATCACTTCAATGATACAAACCAGAAAACTACTGGTTATCCTTAGTATCTTCCTCTCTTTTACCAAATTGAATCCATCATTAAATACATAAATATGTCTCAAATCCATCAACTTCTCTATCTCCAATGCCAAATCCCTGTTTCGAGCTACTATTACATCCCTCCTAGACTACAGCGCTACTAATCTGGTTTCTCTGCATCCACTCTTATCCTCTGCAATCTGTTTTCCACACTGCAGCTGGAGTGATCTTTTCAAAACACTAATCTGATCATGTCACCAATCAGATTAAAACACTTCAAAGGAATCCTGTTATTCTTAAGATAGAGACCAAAATCCTTAACCAGGTTTACAAGGCCCTGCACAGTCTAGCCCCTCTCTGCTTCTCTGGCCCCAACTCATACTGTGTTCCCCCATCTTCTGCATTCTAGTGACTCTGACCATCTTTCAGTCCCTGTTCTTATCAGTCTCTCTCCTGTCTAGGGACCTTTGCAGGTGATGTTTCCTCTGTCTATAATGTTCTTCTTCCTTCTTTCACTGGTTTCAATTCATCCTCATTTCTTTAGGAAAGTGTGCCTGACTATTGTAAATCAAATTCCCTCCCCTACTATATGCTATGTAAAGTACTATGCATATCTCATCCATGATATTTATCACCACTGAAAGTTTATATTTATGTGACTTCATAATTGCTATTTTCCCTCACTAGACTATAAGTTCCTTTGATTCAGGAACCATGACAGTTATCAATCACCATGGGATCTCTAAGAAACAACTCAGTGTCAGACACAGTAGGTACTTCACAAATATTTGATAAACTAGTAACAGAAAGAAGGGAGGGCATGTCTTAGGTAGTAACATCTAGGCTATATTCAGTCACCATTGTCCTTGCTATGGAAAAGGTAGAGACTCCAAATCAGGGTAATTAATTTAATATGAAGATCCTAATTGTCATAATTTAAAGTTTATACTGAGAACCCTCTCCTTCCCCTTCAATCACAGAATATCATATATATTCTTCGTTCAAGACTGGTAAGGTAATCTTCCACCACAAAAAAGAGATTTCAGAGACCATGTACTCTATTCCTCTCATTTTACAGTTAAAGAATATAAACCCAGAAATGTTAAGTGACCAACCCAAAGTCATACGTAAATTAGAAGAGCCAGGACTAGAGGCCACACTTACCACTCTAATATAATATCCACTATATCTACTATGGTGAAACATTATGGAATTTTTCAGAGAAAAGAATGCAGTACTCATTACTAATTTAAAATCTAGTAACCCTGTAGGTACATACAAGTTTGTCTGATCACATGCTCTAATTCTGGGTTTCTTGAGAAAATGTGGTAACCATTATCTCCAAAGAACCATGAAAAAGTTGTATACTCAACAACAGCAGTTTTTACCTATGGGATGAATGATCTAAAAGCAGTTAGTTGGACGTCATCAGAAGTTTAACCCCACAGAAAATTTTTAAAATTATTTTGTGGATGTGGAAAAACTTTGGGTGGATTCATGAGGTTAGGTTTAGATAGGTTGGACTTAAGGCTCTGGAACATGTACTTATACGTATGTATCTGAAGTTCCAAGAGCTCTGGCCTACTGAAAACTTAGATAATGGATTCAAGGACAAGAAAACAGTAAGCCAGATGCCAGTCTTCAGTGAAAGAGGAATATTATCTAGGAAATACATGGCACCAAAAGAAAGGTAAAGAAAGTTTCATGACGAATAGCTCAAGCTTCATAGAAATATATTTTAACTTATTCTATTTGAACTAATGGTTGAAAGAACAATCATTTGGAAGGGAGAATCGAAAGTACAAAAGATAACAAATTGATCTCCTCATCCTGAAGTATATTGGAAGTAATAAAATAAGATGGAAACTCAGATTCTAATAATCTAAATAAATCCAGATCAACCCTTTTTCTGAGAAATACTACAATGGGTAGAAATTTTTAAAAAATATTTATGGCATCTTTGATGGCATTTAAAAGATAGAGATTCAAGGGGTGCCTGGGTGGCTCAGTGGGCTAAGTGTCTGCCTTTGGCTCATGTCATGATCCCAGGGTCCTGGGATCGAGCCCCAAGGCTCGATCAGGCTCCCTGCTCAGTGGGCAGTCTGCTTTTCCTCTCTCTCTGTCCCCATCCCCTCACTTGTGCTCCCTCTCTCTCTCACACAAAGAAGTAAAATCTTAAAAAAAAAAAAAAAAAAAAGGAACTCAATTACTGAGAAAAAAATTAAGATAATCCCAGATTGCCCTCAAAGGCAACAAAAATGAACCCATTTGGAACCATACACAATGAAGTCATAGATTATAAAATAACTAAGCTTAGTAAGTTAAACATACCAATTAAAAGAGAGTGGTTGTAAATACGAATCTTTTAAAATCCATATAGGCCTACCTCAAGAAACAAGAAAAATCTCAACTAAACAATCTAACTTTACACCTAAAGGAACTAGAAAAAGACTTCCAAAATTAGTAAAAGGAAAGAAATACTAAAGATCAGACTGGAAATAAATGAAATAGACTAAAAAAGTAATAGAAAAGTTCAATGAAACTAAGAGCAAAATTTAAAAAACCCTTTAGCTATAGTGAGAAAAAAAGAGGACACAAAGAAATACACTCAGAATTGAAAGAGAAGTTACAACTGATTACAACTAAGAAGTTACAACCAAGGAAATACAAAAAATCATGAAAGATTATTACAAACAATTATACGCCAATGAAATGGAAAGCCTAGAGGAAATAGATAAATTCCTAAAAACATACATTCTTCTAAGACTAAATCATGAAAAAATAAAAAATCTGAGTAGATTGATTACTAGTAAAAAGACTGAATCCTTAATCAAAAAACTCCCAACAAGCCTAAGTCCAGGACCAAATTCACAAGTGAAGTCTAATGAAAATATAACACCTATCCTTCTCAAACTCTTCCAATAAATGAAGACAAGGGAATATTTCCAAACTCATTTTGTGAGGCCAACATTACTGTAATACGAAAACCAGACAAGGACACCACAAAAAAAGAAAATTACAAGCCAATCCCCAATGAATGTAGATGTAAAAACCCTCACCAAATTTTAGCAAATTCAATTAAACAATACATTAGAAGGATCACACATCAAGTGGAATTTATTCCAGGAATGCAAGGATGGCTCAACATCCACAAATCAATCATTGTTATACAAATATATTGACAAAACGAAGGATAAAATCACCTGATCATCTCAATAGATGCAGAATAAGTACTGGACAAAATTCAACTTCCATTTCTGATAAAAATGCTCAACAAAGTGGGTACAGACAGAACATAATACTACAACATAATAAAAGCCATATATGACAAACCCACAGCTAACATCATATTCAATGGACAAATGTTGAAAACTTTTCCCTCAAGATTAGAAACAAGAGAAGGACGCCCACTCTTGCCACTTTATTCAATATAGTATTGAAAATTCTAGCAATTAGGCAGGAAAAAGAAATAAATGGCATCCAAATTGGAAGGGATGTAAACAGTAAATGTTACTGTTTCTGAACAACAGGATGTATAGAAAACCCTAAAGATTCCATCAAAAAGCTCTTAGAACTAATAAATGAACACATTAAAGTTGTAGGATACAAAATCAATATGCAAAAATCTGTTATGCTTGTATACACTAACAATGAACTATCAGTAAGAGAAATTAAGAAAACAATCTTTACAACAGCATGAAAAAGAAAATCTAGTAATAAATTTAACCAAAGAGGAAATGACCTGTACACAGAAAACTGTAAGACATTGATGAAAAAAAATTGAAGATGACACAAACAAATAGAAAGATATTCTATGTCTCATGGACTGGAAGAATTTATAATGTTAAAAGGTCCATATCACACAAAATAATGTACAGATTCAATGCAATCAAAATTCCAATGACATTTTCCATAGAAATAGAACAAACAATCCAAAAATTAGTATGGAGCCACAAAAGATCCCTCATAGCTAAACCAACCCTGAGAAAGAAGAAAAAAGCTGAAGGCATCATGCAACCTGATTTCAAACTATACTACAAAGCTACAGTAATCAAAACAGTATGATATTGGCACAAAAACAGATACATGTATCAGTGGAACAGAATAGAGAGCCCAGTAATAAACCCACACACATATGGTCAATTAATTTATAACAAAGGAAGAAAGAATATACAATGTGGAAAAGACAGTCCCTTCAATAAACGGTGCTGGAAAAACTGGACAGTACAGTCACATGCAAAAGAATGAAACTGGACCACTATTTTATACCACACACAAAAATTAACTCAAAATGGAATAGACTTGAAATCATAAAATTTCTAGAAGAAATCATAAATGGTGGTAAACTCTTGACATTCATCTTAATGATATCTTTTTGGATCTGACCCCAGATGGCAAGAAAAATGGCAAGAAAAGCAACAACAAACAAATGGAACTACATATGCACAGCAAAGAAAACCACTGACAAAAATAAAAAGGCAACCTACTGAATGGGAGAAGATATTTGCAATCATATATGTATCCAATAAGGGGTTAATATCAAAACATACAAAGAATTAATACAACTCAATAAAAAAATCTGATTAGAAAAACTGGCTGGGGATTGAACATTTTTCCAAAGAAGACAAACAATGGCCAACTTGCACATGAAAAGACTCAATATCACTAATCATCAGGGAAATGCAAATAAAAATGAATTACCACCTCCCAACTATCAAAATGACTCTTATATAGAAGACAAGAAATAACAAGGGTTGGTGAGGATGCAGAGAAAAGGGAACCCTTGTCATTCTTGGGGAGAATAAAATTGAGTAGCCACTTTGGAAAATAGTACAGAGGTTCCTCAAAAAATTAAAAATAGAACCATCGGGGCAACTGGGTAACTCAGTCCAGTAAAGCATCCAACTCTTGATTTCAGCTCAGGTCATGATCTCCGGGGTCATGAGATTGAGTGCCATGTTGAGTTTCATGCTCACCATGGAACCTGCCTAAGATTCTCTCTCCCTCTCCCTCTGTAGCCCCTCCAATCTCTAAATAAATAAATGAATAAATGAATTAATGATAAATAAACAACCATACAATCCAGCAATTTCACTTCTGCAAATTTATCTCAAGAAAATGAAAACAATAATTCAAATAGATATATGCACTCTTATGTTCATTACAACATTATTTACAATAGCCAACATATGGAGAAAATCCGAATGAC
Organism: Zalophus californianus; assembly: GCF_009762305.2. Classification (NCBI taxonomy): domain Eukaryota; kingdom Metazoa; phylum Chordata; class Mammalia; order Carnivora; family Otariidae; genus Zalophus; species Zalophus californianus. The sequence continues at coordinate 112,088,660 of NC_045595.1, read as the reverse complement.
CACTGATGGATAAATAGATAAAGATAATGTGTGTTTGTATGTGTGTGTAATGAATACTACTCAGCTTTAAAAAAGAATAAAATCTTGCCATTTGCGACAACATGGGTGGATCTCAAGAATATTATGCTAAGTAAAATAACTCAGAGAAAGACAAATACCATATGATTTCACTTATAACTGGAATCTGAAAAGTAAAACAAACAAAACAAAACTCATAGATACAGAGAACAGAATGGTGCTTATCAGAGAGTAAGGAGGTTGGGAACAGACAAAATGGGTAAAGATCAAGAGATACAAATTTCCACTTGTAAAACAAGTAAGTCATGGGGATATAATATACAGCATGGGAACTATAGTCAAAAATACTTTATTACAAATTTGAATGTTGCTAAGACACTAAATCTTAAGTCTGCCTTATATGGAAAAATAATGGGAATTTGTATGGTGACAAAGGGTAAACAGACAATACAGTAATCATTTCACAATGTACCCAAAGGAAAAATCATGATGTTCTACAACTGAAACTAACATAATGTTGTATCTCAATTATACTTCAATTAAAAAAATAAAGCTTCCTCAGGACCAGGAAAAGAAAGTTCTACCTATCTGCAAGAAACTCATTTCAAAGATAAAGGATATCTGGCTTAGCTATATTACTATCGGACAGTGTTCACTGCAGAGCAATAATAGAGTCAAGAAAAAAGAGAGACACCATATGAGTCAATTCACCAAAAAGATTTAACAATCTTAAATGTATATACACCTAACAAAAGAACTCAAAAATATACATAGCAAAAACTGAAAAGAAAAACAGACAAATCCAAAATTATAGTTGGAAACTTCCTTTCTTCTAAATAATGGCTTTATTGAGATATAATTTACATCCCTTAAAGTTCACCCTCTTAAGGCATATGGTTCACTGGTTTACACTATATTCATGTTGTGTGTTAATCACTTCAAGTTTATCCATGTTATAGCATGTAACAGTACTTTATTCTTTTTTATTACCAAATAACATACAATTACAGTTGACCTTTGAACAACATGGATTTGAACTACATGGGTCCACTTGCATGCATACATTTATTTTTAATTCCAGTACAGTTAACATACAGTGTTATATTTAGTTTCAGGCGTATAAAATAGTGATTCAACAATTCCATACATTACTCAGTGCTCATCATGACAAAGGTACTCTTAATTCCCTTCACATATTTTACCCATCTCCCCACTGACCTCCTCTCTGGTAACCACCTGTTTGTTGAATATAGTTAAGATTCTCTTTTTTGGTTTGTCTATTTTTTTCCATTATTTGTTTCTTAAATTCCGTGTGTGTGTGTGTGTGTGTGTGTGTGTGTGTGTGTGTGTGTGTGTGTGTACACTTCTTTATCCATTCATCCATCAGTGGACACTTGGACTGCTTCAATAATTTGGCTATTGTAAATAATGCTGCAGTAAATACAAGAGTGCATGTATCATTTTGAATTAGTGTTTTTGTGTTCTTTGGTTAAATACCCAGGAGTGCATTTACAGGATCATAGGGTAGTTCTATCTTTAATTTTTTGAGGAACTTCTGTACTATCTTTCACAGTGGCTGCACCAGTTTGCATTTCCACCAACAGTCCACAAGAGTTCCCTTTCTCCACATCCTCACACCAACATTTGTTGTTTCTTGTGTTTTTTATTTTATCCATTCTGACAGATGTGAGGTAATACCTCACTGTAGTTTTGAGTTGTATTTCTCTGATGATCAGTGATGTTGAGTACCTTTTCATGTGTTTGTTGGCCATCTGTATATTTTCTTTGGAGAAAAGTCTGTTGATGTTGTCTGCCCATTTTTTAACTGGAACATTAGTTTTCTGGTGTTGAGTTACGTGTAAGTTCTTTATATATTTTGAATACTAACCACTTATCAGATATGTCATTTGCAAATATTTTCTCCATTCAGTAGGTTGTCTTTTTGTTTTGTCAATTGTTTCTTTGCTCTGCAGAAGCTTCTTATTCTGAAGTAATGCCAATAGTTAATCTTTGCTTTTGTTTCCCTTGCCTCAGAAGACCCACCTAGAAAGATGCTGTTATGTCCAAAGTCAGAGAAATTATTGCCTGTGCGCTCTTCTGGGACTTTTATGGTTTCATGTCTCACATGGTCCTTAATCCATTCTGAATTTATGTTTGTGTTTGGCGTAAGAAAGTGGTCCAGTTAAATTCTTTTGCATGCAGCTGTCCACTTTTCCCAACACCATTTATTAAAGAGATTTTTCCCACTGCATATTCTTGCTTCCTTTGTTGAAGATTAATAGACCATATAATCATGGGTTTGTTTCTAGGTTTTCTACCCTGTTCCATTGATCTGTGTCTATTTTTGTGGGAGTACCAAAATGTTTGGATTACTACAGCTTCGTAGTGTCGCTTAAAATCTGGGATTGTAATGCCTCCAGTTTTGTTCCTCTTTGTCAAGACTGCTTTGGTTATTCAGGATCTTCTGTGGTTCCACACAAATTTTAGAACGTGTGTATTAGATCAGTGAAAAAGGCTGCTGGTAATTTGATAGGGATTATACTAAGTCTGTAGATTATTTTGGGTAATAGGGACATTTTAACAAAATGTGTTCTTACAATCCATGAGCATGGAATATCTTTCCATCTCTTTGTTCAGTCAATTTCTTTCATCATTGTTTTACAGTTTTCAGACCACAGGTCTTTCACCTCCATGGCTGAGTTTATTCCTAGCTATTTTATTATTTTTGATGTAACTGTAAATGGGATTGTTTTCTTAATTCCTCTTTCCCCTGCTTCATTATTAATTATATACAAATTCAACAGATTTCTGTACATTGATTTTCTATTCCGCAACCTTGGTGAATTCATTTATCAGTTCTAGTAGTTTTTTGGTGGAGTCTTTTTAGGTTTTTCTATATGTAGAATCATGTCATCTGTAAATAGTGAAAGTTTTACTTCTTCCTTACCAATTTGGATGACTTTTATTTCTTTTTGTTGTCTGCTTGCTGTAGCTAAGACTGCCAGTAATATGTTTAATAAAACTGGTGAAAGGGGAAATCCTTGTCTTACTCCTGACCTTAGGGGAGAGCTCTCAGTTTTTTTTAACATCTGAGTATGATGTTAGCTCTGAGTTTCTCATATATGGCCTTTATCATGTTGAAGTATGCTCCCTCTAAACCTACCCTGTTGAGGGTTTTTATCATGAATGGATGCTATACTTTGTCAAATGCTTTTTCTGCATCTATTGAAGTGATTGTATGGCTTTTATCCTTTCTGTTCCTGATGGGATGTTTCACATTGATTTGTGAATATTCAACCACCCTTGCATACCAAGAATAAATCCCACTTGATCGTGGTGAATGCTTTTTTAATGTATTGTTGGATTCAGTTTGTTAGTATTTTGTTGAGGATTTTTGCACCTATGTTCATGAGAGATATCTGCCTCTAGTTCTCTCTTTTTTTGTGTGTGGTGTCTTTATATGGTTTTGATATCAGGGTAATGCTGATTTCATAGAATGAATTTGGAAGTTTTCCCTCTTCTTCTATTTTTGGAATAGTTGGAGAAAAACAGATATTAACTCTTCTTTAAATGTATGGTAGAATTTACCTGTGAAGCCAGCTGGTCCTGGACTTTTGTTTGTTGGGAGTTTTTTGATTACTGATTCAATTTCATTACTGGTAATCAGTTTGTTCAAATTTTCTATTTCTTCTTAATTCAGTTTTGGGAGGTTATATGTTTCTAGGAATTTATCCATTTCTCCTTTGTAGTCCAATTTATAAACATACAATTTTTCAAAATATTCTCTTACAATACTTTGTACTTTTTTAGTGTCAGTTATTTCTCCTCTTTCAGTTCTAATTTTGAGTCCCCACCCCTCTCTTTTTATGAGTCTGGAAAAAGTATATGAATTTTATTGATCATTTCAAAGAACCAGCTTCTGGTTTCATTGATCTGTTATTATCAGTTTTGTTTTGTTTTGTTTTTTTTAGTTCCTATTTCATTTATTTCTGCACAAACCTTTATTACTTCCTTCCTTCTATTGGTTTTGGGTTTTGTTTGTTCTTTTTCTAGCTCCTTTAGGTATAAGGGTAGGTTATCTGAGATTTTTTCTTGCTTAAGTTAGGCCTGTATTGCTACAGTCTTTCCTCTTAAAACAGCTTTTGCTGCATCCCAAAGATTATGGACCGCTGTGTTTTTGTTTTCATTTGTCTTCATGTATTTATTTATTTCCTCTCTAATTTCTTGGTTGACCCATTCACAGTAGCATGTTATTTAACCTCCATGTATTCGTGTTCTTTCCAGATTTGTGTATGTGGTTAATTTCTAGTTTCACAGCATTGTGATCAGAAGAGATGCATGGTATGATTTCAATCTTTTTGAATGTTTATACTTGTTTTGTGGATTAATATGTGATCAATTCTGGAGAATGTTCCATGTGCACTTGAAAAGAATGTTTATTCTGCTCCTTTAAGATGGAATGTTCTAAATATATCTGTTAGATCCATCTGGTCCAATGTGTCACTCAAAGTGACTGTTTCCTTGTTGATTTTCTGTTTAGATGATCTGTCCATTGATTTAAGTGGGGTGTTAAAGTCCCCTACTATTATTGCTTTACTATCAAATACTTCCTTTATGTTTGTTATTAACTGCTTCATATATTTATGTACTTCCATGTTGGGTGCAAAAATACAATTTTATATCTTCTTGTTGGATTGGTCCCTTTATGATTATATAGTATCCTTCTTTGTCTTGTTACAATCTTTGTTTTAAAGTCTATTTTGTCCAATATAAGTATTGCTATGTCAGCTTTCTTTACACATCCATTTGCATGACAAATGCTTCTGCAGTTGTCTGCAGTGGCTCTCTCTGCCTGTTCGGGTATGTTTGGCCCCTATGGTGTTAGTAGGCCAGTCTGGAGATACCTTGGGCTTGAGTTGAGTCAGACCAGGTTCTCACCATTGATGCAGTAGCACCAAACCGCAGGGCGCATTCCCTGTGCTGTTCCCTGAGGTTTCACTGGTGGGCAAGGACCTGCAATCAGACTAGCCCACTGCTGGGGTCAAAGTCTGACTGGTCATCTTTCCCTCTCCCTGGGACAGGAGTTACTTTGGAGTGGTGTTTTTGTGTCTGCTTACACACTGCAAGGTCTACATCACCATCCTGGATGGGTTCCAGCCAGCAGCCTATTTGAGGGGGCAGATCCATAATGTACAGGGGGCCGGGGTGGGGGGCAGTACTGTTAGCAAATTAGGTAGTCGGGGTGCCTGGGTGGCCCAGTCGTTGGGCGTCTGCCTTCAGCTCAGGTCACGATCCCAGGGTCCTGAGATCGAGTCCCAAATTGGGCTCCCTGCTCCGCAGGAAGCCTGCTTCTCCCTCTCTGGCTTCCCCTGCTTGTGTTCCCTCTCTTGCTGTGTCTCTCTCTACTACTTAAAATATAAGCATTTTTGTATTGGAAAGGAAGGTCTCAAATCAAAGCTCACCTGAAGAAACTATATAAATAAGTCCAAAGTAAATTCAAAGTAAGAAATAATAAAGAACAGAAATCAATGAAATTGAACAAAGAAAACCAATAGAAAATACTCAGTAAATGCAAAAGAAAACTCTAGCAATATTTACAAGGAAAATCAAAATATGAAAAAGGGGTTATCATTTCAGATCTACAAATATTAAAAGGATATTTAAAAAATCCTCAAAACAACACTATGCATATAAATTCATCAATCCAGATGCAATAAACCAATTCCCTGATAGACAAAAAAAGACCAAAATTCACCCAACATGAAAGAGATCATTGGAATAACTATTTAAAAAATGGTAACTATTAAAGGAATGAAATTCATAAATAGAAACTTTCCAAAAAAGAGGGCTCCAGACCCAGGTGGTTTGACCAGAGAATTCTACCTAATATTTTAAAAAGGAAGTATCAATTCTGCACAATCTCTTCCAGAATAAGAGGGAATATTTTTCATTCATTTTTTAAAGTAATCTCTATGCCCAACGTGGGATTCCAACTCATGATCCTGAGATCAAGAGTTACATGCTCCGGGCTCCTGGGTGGCTCAGATGGTTAAGTGTCTGCCTTCAGCTCAGGTCATGATCCCAGAGTCCTGGGATCGAGTCCCGCATCGGGCTCCCTGCTCCTTGGGAGCCTGCTTCTTCCTCTGCCTCTCTCTCTCTCTGTCTCTCATGAATAAATAAATAAAATCTTTAAAAAAAAAAAAAAAAGAGTTACATGCTCTACCAACTGAGCCAGCCAGGTGCCCTGGAATAATTTTCATTGTATTGTATGAGACAAGCATTAACCTGAAACAAAACCTCTAGAGAGCATTGTCTCTTATGAACAGACATTAAAAATCCTCAACAGAGTATCAGCAAATTGAATCCAGCCATATATAAAAAGTATACACCACAACCAAATAAGATTTATTTCAGGAATGCAAAGCTGGTTCAATGTTCAAAAGTAAATCAGTGTAATCTATCATATTAGCAGTCTAAAGAAGAAAAAATAACACGTGGTTGTGTCAATGCTGGAAAGGCATTTGACAAAATTCAGCATCCAATACAAGAAACAAAATTAGTAAAGTAAGAATAGAAGAAAACTTTTTCAGCATATTAGAGGATATCCAGAAAAAATCTGCAGCTAAAGTCTTCATTCATAATAAAAAATTGAATATTTTGCCCTAAAATGTCCTTGCCCAACATTCCTATTGAAAGGAGAATTGGAAGTCATACTCAGTGAAAAGAGCAAGAAAAATAAATTAAAAATATACATTTTGGAAAGGAAGAAATAAAACTGTCCCTATCTACAGATGATAAAACTGTACGTAAAAGTCCTGAAGAATCTACCACAATAACTCCCACAACTAATAAGTATATTTAGCAATGCCATAGACTACAAAGTCAATGCATGCACACACATGTGCACAGAGACACACACACAAATTATACTTCAATTATTTACATTACATTTCTTTTTTTTTTTAAAGATTTTATTTACTTATTTGACAGAGAGACAGCGAGAGAAGGAACACAAGCAGGGGGAGGGGGAGAGGGAGAAGCAGGCTTCCCACGGAGTAGGGAGCCCGATGTGGGGCTCAGTCCCAGGACCCTGGGATCATGACCTGAGCCGAAGGCAGACGCTTAATGACTGAGCCACCCAGGTGCCCCTATTATATTTCTATATATTAGCAACTAACAATTAGAAACTGAAATTTTAAAAATATTATTTAAAACAGCTCCCACTATGTGTTGTAATGGGCACTGGATATTATATAAGACTGATGAATCACAGACCTGTACCCCTGAAACAGATACTACATTATATGTTAATTAATTGATTTTAAATAAAAAATCAATTAATTAATTAAATAAAATACCTCCCCCCAATGAAATAGTTAGGCATAAATCTAACAAAATATATACAAAATCTATATGCTAAAAGAAAGGCTAATAAAATAATTACAACCATTTTCATCTCAATTCTCCCCTTGTTGATATGTAAATTTAACATAATTCCAACCAAGATAATTTTTGTACATATAGCCAAATGTGATATTTTGTACATACAAACTTACATTAAAATTTATATTGAAAGGCAAAGGACCTAGAGCAGCCAAAAAAGAAATTTTTTAAAAAAATGAGGTTGGAGTACCAAAACAACTGATTTAAGACTTACTATAAAGCTATAGTCAATAATACAGTGTGATACTGGCAAAGGAATAAACAAATAGATGACTGAAACAAAATGGAGAACCCAGAAATAGACCTGAACAAATATGACCAATTGATTTTTGACAAAAGTGCAAAGGCAATTCAATAAATTACAGTCTTTTCAACAAATTGTGTTGGAACACCTCAACATTTGAACATCCATATGCACCCTCCCCCAAAACAACACTCAATTTATACCTCACACATTATACCAAAAAAAAAAAAAACCTCAAAATAGATTACAGATCTAACTGTAAAATGTAAAACTATAAAACATTTTAGAGAAAATCTTCATGACCTGAGGTTAGCCAAAGAATTTTTAGACATCCCATAAAATGCATGGTGCATTAAAACCATAATAAATTGGTCTTCATCAAAATGAAAACATTTTGCCTGCAAACGACACTAAGAAAATGAAAACACAAGCCACAAAGTAGGAAAAACTATTCACAGCACATATCAGGCAAGTGCAAGTTCTCAAAATACACAAGTTTGAGTACAAGTTCTCAAAAAATATAAGAACCTCTTATAATTTAAGAATTTTTAAAAAGCAAATAAAAAATCTGAAGAAATATACCAATATATGAGAAATATAAATGACCAATAAACACATGAAAAGATGCTTAGTATCACACTTTCAAATCACAGTCAACAAAGGACTTCTATGCAGAATACATAAAAATCTTCCAAAACTCACCAGTAAGAAAATACAATGTAATTTAAAAGTGGGCAAAAGAGTTGAACAGATATATGGATTGCAAGTAGAGTACATGAAAATATGTTCAACATTAATTATTAATTAATTTTTACATTAGGGAAATTCAAACTAAAACCATGATGAGGGATGCCTGGGTGGCTCAGTCAGTAAAGCATCTGTCTTTGGCTCAGGTGATGAACTCAGGGTCCTGGGATCAGCCCCACATTGGGCTCCCCACTCAGCGGGGAGTCTGCTTCTCCCTCTCCTTCTGCCCCTCCCCTCACTCCGTTCATGCTCTCGCTCTCTCTCTAATAAATAAATAAAATCTTAAAAAAATTTTGATGAGATACCACTATACACCTATATGAAAGGCTAAAGTAAGTAATATTTAAAATGCCCAGTGCTGATAAGAATGTGGAGCAAGTGAAACTCTTACACATTGCTGGTAAGAATGCACAAACCCCTAGAATACAGTTTAGCAGTTTCATATAAAGATTAATGTACACTTATTATATTTTATATAAGTCCTTCACCCAGCTGTTTACTGAGAGAAATGAAAACATGTTCATAGAAAATCCTGTACACAAATATTTATAGAAGCTCGATTCAGAATCACCAAATTTCCTTCAACAAGTGGAAAGAATAAATACTGATACAATGGACTACTACTCTGCAATAAAAACAAATGGAATGGAGGGGGTAGAAGGGATGGGGTGGTTGGGTGATGGACACTGGGGAGGATATATGCTATGGTGAACGCTGTGAATTGTGTAAGACTGATGAATCACAGACCTATACTCTTGAAACAAATAATACAATTATGTGTTAATAAAAAAAAATGGAACTGTTGAGCTTACTACAACTTGAAAAAATCTCAAATGCATTATGCTAATGGAAGGGAGACATTCTCAAAGGTACATGCTATATGATTCATTCATAAAACATTTGCAAAAAAAAAATAAACCTTTAAACAGTGGTTGCCAGGTGCTAGCAATGGGCCAATAGTATAAATTCAAAGGGATAACACAAGGGATTTTTGAAGGGTGATGAAACTGTTCTTTATCTTGACTGTGGTGGTAGTTACATGAACCTACACACATGTTAAAATTCACACAGTCCACCAAAAAAAGGTCAATTTTTACTATCTCCTACTTTAAAAATAAAATTAAACATAACAAAGATAATTAGAAAATCCCTGTTTGTTTGGAAATTCAGAAAATGCTCTTTTAAATAGCTCTTAAGTCAAAAGAGATGTTGCAATGGAAATTAGAAATTTTGAAGTGAATGATAATGAAACATGGGATGTACTCTAAAGCTATGATTGGAGGAAAAGTCATAACCTTAGACAAATATATTAGAAAAGGAGAAAAATTCAAAATAATGGCAGAAAACAAATAGCACATAAAACCTAAAGAAATAAAAACCTAAAAAAATTAAGAATTAAAAGAACAGTAAGAATTAATGGAAAATAATAAGAAGAATTATGGACAAAATAACACTAAAATTACACAAAGTATTTGACAGTATAAAAATAAAAGAATAAAATCTCTTAACTCTTTAACTGGTAAATGGATAATAACTTGTGGTAAGTCCATAAAATGGAATACTACTTAGCATTATAAAGGAATAAATTGATACATGAACAGCCTAAATGTATCCCAAAAGCATTATGGTAAGTAAAAGAAGCACGACACAAAAGGCTACACACTGTGTGAATCCATTTATATGATATTGAGAAAAGGTGAAACTTTTCAATTTGACAAGGGGTGGGAGTGGAGGAAGGAGACTACACACAGAACATAAGGAAACTTTTTAGGGTGATGGAAATACTCTGTATCTTGCTTGTGATGAGAGTTAGATGCCCATATAATTGTCATATGACTGTCAAAACTCAGAACTACATACCTAAGAAGTGAATTTTACTGCATATAAATTATATCTCAAAAATCTACTTAAAAACCTAATACAGAAAAAAGACATTTGAAAATTTCTAAAAAAGTATCAACGGTAAATATTTTAAGCAGATAATGCTTTTTAACTCAGAAGCACACATCTTGTGATATAGTATCAGTGTAATTTCTTGGGCTTAGGTTAAGCCATGACAATTTTTCAAATTAACTTTACAGTCGCAAATTTACTGGACCTAACACTACTGATGGATGGATGACATTTAAAGATCTTCATTTAAAGAATAATCAAATAGTTACTTATCAATTTGAGTGATTGTGTTTACAAAAAAGCACTACTCTTATTTATCTAGATAGCTTTGAAAGATGAAAACATTTTTCTTCTCCTTCCATCTTTCATTCTTTTGGTTGAGTGGATTTAATTTCTACGTAGTCACAATATAAGTTTTAACTCTGGCTTTTTTCAAATTCACATTACTTTTCAAAATTTGATATCTACCAGTTTCTTTTTCTAATGTGGAATGCCATCTTTTATCTTTCTCAAGAAAAAGAAGCTAACACTGCAACATTACAACCAAAGTGATCTACTTCCCGGTGACCTGTCACCGGCTGGCATATCGAGAGGCCAAAGGCTGCCATTTCAAAACCTCCTCTAAGAGTTCATAAAGAATTAAAACAGCAGCACTCATTGTTCTATTTCCCTAACTGCACTTGCTGTGTTAGTGATTATCACATATGTAATAGCATTTACAAAGTGCTTTGTGTTTATACCCACAAGTTTCAATTTCTGACTGGGATTGTTTCCAATCTTCCTATAGTTACATATGCAATCTCAAAAACTAGGGACAATATCCTTAGCACTAAATGAAAAGCGTTAACACCAATGACACCACCTGGAGTTTTTATTTTAGAATACACTTTCAAAGTCTTGAAATCTAAGCTATGTTAACAATACTTAGATGAATGGAATGTATTATTATAACCTACTCTGCTTTAGTGGAAAAGGGCACTCCATAACTACATCATCCAAAAAGACATACGCTATTCCTATCATCTGGCTATACACACTCCATTTACCAGGATATTAAGAACAGTTAAGTTAGCTTTTTAAAAACTGTCCTATAATATCACATTAGGATATAAAAATAGATTATCATACAGGTATCTATTTCCCAATCTTCACTATTTAATCAAAGGAGGTTAAATTTCTGCTTTTCTACTTGTGTTGACCAAGATTTACCGAATATGTCAAGCATACATTATGGTTTATAACAATCTGTTCTATTTTGGAGATGCTACTCCAATGCTCACCAGACTGGGAAGAAAGCCTATGAGAATTGAATAAACTAGATTTTTAAAAAATATATTGAACAGATTGTTTCTATTTGGATTAGCATCATTCATATCTGGGATACTCAATGTGCTTCACAATGAGGTATAAATTAGAACTATAATGAGTACTTACAAGCAACGGCTTAGCTTTTAGGGGAACTGCTTGTTTATTTAGGAAGAAAAGACTTGGCTGACACTCCAAGTTTATTCCCTCTACATTTCTCTAGCAATAGTGCAGATTTTTTAGCTTACAAAGCCATACATAACCTAACTGAAGGCAAACACCAAGGCCTTCAGTAAAGATCTTTATGGAATTGTATACTTAAGTCTAGTCGTTTGCCCTGTAACCATGTACCAAATCAACAGAGTAGGTGATATCAATTAGGATCCTGAAATAAATTAGATCAGGCATGACGAGTCATCAGTGAGGATTGGAATTTTAATCAGTATTTAAAATATAAATTCTACAAGTGACATTCAATTTTTTAAGCAACTGATGCTAAATGATATTAACTAAAACACAACTGGTAACATTTAAAGTACAGAAAAAGATAATGAGAGTTATGTAGACTTGTTAAAAAAATGTAGTCTGGAGACTTTGATGGAGGTGATGTATATATGTGTAGGTACACATGCACACTTAAAATAGGCATGGAGTAGTTGCTTATTTTTCTAATGTCAAAAATTCAATTTTGTCATTTTCAAATGCTTTAAAACCTAGATTTCAATACCTAGAAACAACTTCTAAAACCATCTCTACAAATACATCAGTATTTACTATGGTCCAGGTAAATACAGTGTTGAATAAGACAGACAAGGTATATACCTTACAAAATTATAAAGCTCTTTATTCAGATTAGGTATAAATACTATGAGTGCTAACTGCAGGGCTATTTAGCACACTCATGAGGGGCAGAGAATATCTAATGAAGGAAGTGATGTCTAAAGTGAGCCTCAAAAGATGAATGGAACTAGCAGGAGACGTGAAGGAAAGAGTATTTCAGGCTGAGAATAGCCTTTCAAAAGACTCAAAAGTTAGAAAAAAGAATGATAGTTGAGAAACTGGTAAACACAAGGATCAATAATTAAATTTGTGTTGTTAATAAAAAATACGATTTATTGAGATCCCACTCTATAGTACTAGCCTTCTTACATATACTGCTTCTAATATTTACAGCTTTTCAATTATCATTATCTCCATTTTACAGAATAACACATTTAAGGCTCAAAGAAAATAACTTGCCCTGTCAAGAAAAAAATTTAAATGACTTGAGATGGCCAAAAATTACTAGGTATCTTGTCTAGGGTGCCTTTCCAAGTTATCTCCACCTTTCAACCCTTTCTTTGCCTATTTTTAAATTTCAATATTATAGATAATTTAGAGCAATGCAAATGATTATTTTCCATAGATATGCATATGGATTTTGTCCAGTAGAGTTGTCACTGATTTCCATCCTGCAAGAAGCCAGTTTTGACTCTATTAAACAATTTTGCATCCTATAAATATGTGTCTGCTCTTTGGATTCTCCTTGGTGCTGTTGTAGTAACATTTTCATGGTTCCCTCATTAATTAATGAGTTAAATAATACCTTTGGCATATGTTCATGAGTATTTTTATGAGTCATGATTTTACCTTTTTAAAAAATTATCCTTTAATGGTTCCAAACACAGTGAATCAGAATTTGAAAGTTTGTGTGGATTCTATTATGGTTCCAAAGATAAAGTTCCTCCCATTACACACAACTCACTATTCCCTCCTTTTATTCTTGAATATTAATGCTAACACAATTTTTTGTAGTACCTCTTATAAGGGTCTCACCAAATTTTTTATAGTCAATGTGATGAAACATACTAATAACTCCAGCATGAGGCTACCTCACTCTCTCACTAACTTCACGTAACTGTAATTCCTGAGCCTCCTATGGAATGAAAAAGGAAAATAAAAATACCTTCTCTCATTCTAAGACTTTTCACAGCCAGGAAACCACAAAAAGAAAGAATGAACCTACAATTCATGCCATTTAATGCTCTATCAGGCATAATTCAAGTCAAATCCCATTGGGCAAACTCTGGGATAATTAAAATGTACTGATATAATGAATAAGAGAAAGATGGCGACCTGGGGGAGAACTTCTAAAACCCCTGCCTCCTGCTTTTGCTGATTATTCTTTTTGTTAGTTAGACTCCATTTCTTGACCTCGTCTTTTTGAAAAAATTACAGATTGTTTCTGTTGAACAAAACTAATACCTAGTGGCAAACCCACACAATAGAAATTGGGTGGTAAATTTTATTGCAATAAAAAATACCCAACAACATAAAGGGCCACTGTTATGTATTCATTCAATTCACAAAGAAATTGTAAAAAATTTAATTTAGAAAGGAAAAAAAATCCAGTGCACACATTTATATAAAAATGTATTTGTTTACCTCCTTAACAAAACTGACAGTACGAACCTTCCTTTGCATGTTACAATGACATGTGATAAAGGTATATGCTTCTGTCGAACCAAACATTTACCCTTCGCCACTGGTGAAAGGCAACAAGATCTCTTTACAAAGCCTCGTCTTTTTCAATAAATTTTGCATGAAAACATGTTATACTGGCACAAAGTTGCCTGCTGTCACATTCGAAGTGTGATAAATGTTTAATGAAAACAACACCACACAGCTTGGTGTCAGACAACAGCTATCACACAGCCCTGCTTTGATCCAAACAGACACTTAAAAGGAGTTCTAAGCACACTCTGCACCACAGAACTCTATAACCTATATGCAAATAGGGGTAAATTAGCATAAATGACTTCCTGCTGCATAAAGAAATAAAAGGTAAGGAAAAATATGACAGCATCTAAGAGTATGTAACTGCTGTCAAAACTCAGAGTCCAGCATTCCCACATCACTTCAACATCTTCTGCCAAGCACTAGGTAGAAAAAAATCTCATCAACAGAAACTTAGTGCATGAAACTCTACAACTGAAGACTCTGGAACATTGCCAGGTCAAAGCCATAACCAACATACATCTCTAAAGTATGATTACTACATGGCACTATATTTCTTATACACGCTATTTGTAATACTTCTAGTTTTTTAAGTATAGTTATCCCCATTTACAGAAAAATAAATTAAGGCTCAAAGGGAATAACTTGTTCTATAATGAAAAAAATTGTAAATGATTTAAAATGAGCAAAAATTATATTTTTTCTGCAACTTAATTTACCTTTCCCAGAATCTAAATACCTTAGCACACTTTTAAATGTGTGTGTGTGTGCATATATTTCAGAGTACTACATGTTCAAAGGCAGTAATTCCTATGAACAAAAAGTATATGCTGTTTCTGTTGATAAGCTTTCAGTTGTTTTAGTCTATAAAGACATACTTGAAATAGTTTTGATACAATATAACTTCTAATTACACTGCAAAGTAAACTTTTTAATGAAAGATTTTATAAACAGGTAATATACAGGGTATGAAGCCCAATTTTACCGCTGTCCCAGTAGCTTCTAATATATTTTCAGAAAGATTTAAAAACAATTGATGTAGTGGGAGTCACACTTCAGTATAAGAAATTCTACTTAAACATATTTCCCTTCCATTACCCACCAAAAAGAACTGCTTCAGTTGTCCAGATATGAATTCCTATGTCCACTGGGAAATACTTAACTCTCTCTAAAAGCACAAAGGCTTAAAAAGTTATATAAAGAAAGAAGAGAAAAAAAGTATAAACTCAAGTTTTTAAGCAAAATATTCTAGAAATCTTGATGGGCACATTTCTGAAAACAATATCCATCTACTGAAAAGTCAATAAGGGGTTAATAACTGAAAGCCTTTCATAGTGCCAGATCTAAAGGAGAATATGTTCAGGAATACTAAATTAGATTCCTGATGAATTCCAAAGTTACTCAAATTAAGAAAGTATTTTACTAGGCAATAACTGATTTAAACAAAATTTTCCTGGCTAGTGATTTAAATCCTGATGGAAAATAGATTTAAATCAAATCCATCCAAATTCTACTCTGAAAGATAGCACTATGATTTAAAATAAACAGTACAAGGCGGGAGAAGCAAGATGGCGGAGGAGTAGGAGACCTAAATTTCGTCTGGTCCCAGGAATTCAGCTGGATAGGTATCAAACCATTTTTAACACCTACAAACTCAACAGGAGATCAAAGAAAAGAACAGCAGCAATTCTATAAACAGAAAAGCAACCACTTTCTGGAAGGTAGGATGTGTGGAGAAGTGAATCCGAGGCGATATACAGGAAGACAGATGGGGAGGGAGCCAGCTACCAGCAACTGATAGAACAGTGAAGCACAAAATCAGAACTTTTAGAAGTCGGCTCCACTTGAGGGACATCACTCCAGTGGCTAAGCGGGGGTGGGGGGGGTGGGGGAGGTTGGAACCCTCGCTGGGACAGTGTGGTCTCAGGACCCTTGGGGTAACAGAAAGACCGGGAGAGCCTGAGTGTGGCAGAGCTCCCAGTTATCAAAGCGGGGAAGCCTGCTGCAAAGAGGAGTGAAGGAGTGGGCTATCAGCTCAGGGTTGCCGGAAACTGTGATCTGAGGCACAGTCAGGCCACTGCTCTTCGAGCAGGGAATCAACTAGCGGCATATCCAGGGAGACTCCCCTTCCTGCCCCGGGATAAATGGCGTGGTAGTGCACTGCAGGAATCTGCTGGGTTTGGAGACACCAAACAGGGTCGCGTGCCAGAGACAGAAATGCTCTGGCACAGGCCGGGTGAGCACGGAGTGCAGCTGGACACCGGGGAGACAGGAATGATTGACTGCTTTTCTCTGAGGGCTCACTGAGGAGTGGGGCCCTGAGTTCTTGGCTCCCCTGGGGCCAGAGACTGAAGGGCTGCAATATTCACTCTCATCCTCCAAAGCTGTACAGAAAGCTTTCAGGGAACAAAAGCTACCAAGAGCAAACCCAAGCAGATTACATAGCCTACCCCTGGCAAGGGCGGTGCAATTCCGCCTGGGCAAAGACATTTGAAAATCACTGCAACAAGCCCCTCCCCTAGAAGATGGGCAAGAACATCCAGCCAAGACCAAGTTTACCCATCAATGAGAACTGCAAACTTCCAGCGTTAGGGGGATACAGCACACAGAATTCATGGCTTTTTCCCCATGATTCCTTAGTCTTTCAAAGTGAATTTTTAAAATTTTCTTTATTTTTCTCTTTTTCTTCTTCCCCCTTTTCAACCAACATCCTTTTGAAATCTTTTTTAAATTTCATTTTTCCATTCATATTTTACCCCTTCATTGTATTTTTTTAAAAGATTTATTTATTTATTTATTTGAGAGAGAGAATGAGATACAGAGAGCATGGGGGGGGAGGGTCAGAGAGAGAAGCAGACTCCCTGCTGAGCAGGGAGCCTGATGCGGGACTCGATCCCGGGACTCCAGGATCATGACCTGAGCCGAAGGCAGTCGCTTAACCAACTGAGCCACCCAGGCGCCCTACCCCTTCATTGTATTTAACCTTATTTTTTGTATATATATGTTCTACTTTCTTTAAAATTTTGGGATACAGTTTCTTCTAACAGAACAAAATATACCCTAAATCTAGTGTATGATGTTGTCCTAGTCTCCCACCTAACCATATTTTTTTTTAATTTTTTCATTCTTTTCTTAAACAACTACTTATCAATTCCTTCTAAAATCTTCTTAAATTTTCATCTTTACAATCATATTCCATCCCTTCATTGTATTTACCCTTATTTATCTATATATGTAAGTTTTCAATTCTTTAAAATTTGGGGAGCCAATTTCTTTCAACAGACCAAAGTGCAACCAAAATCTAGTGTTTGGCTCTGTTCTATTCACCAGCCTGATCATATTTTTTATTTTTTTTAATTTCCCTTTCTTTTCCCTCAGCATCACGTCTCTTCTGATTTGCTAAGTGTATATTTCTCTGAGATCGTTGTTACCCTGTTAGCATTTTGTTCTCTCATTCATCTATTCTCCTCTGAACAAAATGACAAGACGGTAAACATCAGCTCAAAAAAAAAAAAAAAGAACAAGAGGCAGTACCGACTGCCAGGAACCTAATCAATATGGACATTAGTAAGATGTCAGAACTAGAGTTCAGAATGACAATTACAAAGATACTAGCTGGGCTTGAAAAAAGCATACAAGATACTAGAGAATCCCTTTCTGGAGAACAAAAGAACTAAAATCTAACCAAGTCAAAATCAAAAAGGCCATTAGTGAGGTGCAATCAAACATGGAGGCTCTGGAGGGGAATCAGGGGGAGACGAACAATGAGAGACTATGGACTCTGAGAAACACACTAAGGGTTCTAAAGGGGAGAGGGGTTGGGGGGATTCGTTAGCCTGGTGATGGGTATTAAAGAGGGCACATATTGAATGGAGCACTGGGGGTTATATGCAAACAATGAATCATGGAACACTACATCAAAAACTAATGATGTAATATATGGTGATTAACATAACATAATAAAATAAGATTTGAAAAAATGGAGGTTCTAACTGCTAGGATAAATGAGGCAGAAGAGAGAATCAGTGATACAGAAGACCAAATGACGGAGAATAAAGAAGCTAAGAAAAAGAGATAAACAACTACTGGATCATGAAGGCAAAATTCAAGAGATAAGTGATACCATAAAGCAAAACAACATTAGAATAGTTGTGATCCCAGAAGAAGAAAAAAGAGAGAGAGGGGCAGAAGGTATACTGGAGCAAATTATAATAGAGAACTTCCCTAATGTGGGGAAGGAAACAGGCATCAAAATCCAGGAGGCACAGAGAACCCCTCTCCAAATCAATAAAAAGAGGTCAACACTTCCACATCTAATAGTAAAACTCACAAGTTTCAGAGACAAAGAGAAAATCCTGAAAGGAGCTGGGGACAATAGGTCTGTAACCTACATTGGTAGAAATATTAGACTGGCAACAGACCTATCCACAGAGACCTGGCAGGCCAGAAAGGACTGGCATGATATATTCAGAGCACTAAAGGAGAAAAATATGGAGCAAAGAATACTATATCTAGCTAGGCTGCCACTGAAAATACAAGGAGACATAAAACGCTTTCAGGACGAACAAAAACTAAAAGAATTTGCAAACACCAAACCAGCCCGACAAGAAATATTGAAAGGGATCCTCTAAGCAATGAAAGAGCCAAAAAGTAACATGGACCAGAAAGGAACAGAGACAATATACAGTAACAGTCACCTTACAGGCAATACAATGGAACTAAATTCATATCTTTCAATAGTTACCCTGAAGTAAATGGGCTAAATGCCCCAATCAAAAGACACAGGCTATCAGATTGGATTAAAAAAACAAGACCTGTTGATATGCTGTCTGCAAGAGACTCATCTTAAACCCAAAGACACCTCCAGATTGAAAGTGAGGGGGTGGAAAACCATTTACCACGCTAATGGACAACAAAAGAGAGCTGGGGTGGCAATCCTGACATCGGACAAATTATATTGTAAACCAAAGACTATAATAAGAGATGAGGAACGACACTACATTGTACTTAAAGGGTCTATCCCACAAGAAGATCTAACAATTGTAAATATCTATGCCTCTAACATGGGAGCAGCCAATTATATAAGCCAAATAATAACAAAATCAAAGAAACACATCAACAACAATACAATAATAGTAGGGGACTTCAACATCCCCCTCACTGAGATGGACAGATCATCTAAGCAAAAGATCAACAAGGAAATAAAGGCTTTAAATGACACACTGGACATGATGGGCTTCACAGATATATTGAAAATATGCCATCCCAAAGCAACAGAATACACATTCTTCTCTAGTGCCCATGGAACATTCTCCAGAATAGATCACAGCCTGGGTCACAAATCAGGTCTCAACCAATACCAAAAGACTGGGATCATTCCCTGAAAATTTTCGGACCACAATGCTTTGAAACTAGAACTCAATCACAAGAGGAAAGTCGGAAAGAACTCAAATACATGGAGGCTAAAGAGCATCCTACTAAAGAATGAATGGGTCAACCAGGAAATTAAAGAAGAATTTAAAAAATTCATGGAAACCAATGAAAATGAAAACACAACTGTTCAAAATCTTTGGGATGCAGCAAAGGCAGTACTAAGAGGAAAGTATATAGCAATACAAGCCTTTCTCAAGAAACAAGAAAGGTCTCAAATGCAAAACCTAACCTTACACCTAAAGGAGCTGGAGAAATAACAGCAAGTAAAGTCTAAAATCCGCAGGAGAAGGGAAATAATAAAGATGAGAGCAGAAATCCATGAAATAGAAACCAAAAGAACAGTAGAACAGATAAATGAAACTAGGAACTGGTTCTCTGAAAGAATTAATAAGATCGATAAACCTCTGCCAAACTTATCAAAAAGAAAATAGAAAGGACCCAAATAAATAAAATCATGAACGAAAGAGGAGAGATCACAACCAACACCAAAGAAATACAATTATAAGAACACATTATGAGCAACTATATGCCAGCAAATTTTCCAGATAATCTGGAAGAAATGGATGCATTCTTAGAGGCATATAAACTACCAAAACTGAACCAGGAAGAAATAGAAAAACTGAACAGACCCATAGCCAGTAGGAAAATTGAAGTAGTAATCAACAATCTCCCAACAAACAAGAGCCCAGGGCCAGATGGCTTCCCAGGGGAATTCTACCAAACACTTAAAGAAGAATTAATACCTACTCTTCTGAAACTGTTCCAAAAAATAGAAATGGAAGGAAAACTTCTAAACTCCTTTTATGAGGCCAGCATTACCTTGATCTCAAAACCAAGACAAAGATCCCATCAAAAAGGAGAACTACAGACCAAGATCCCCGATTGAACATGGATTCAAAAATTCTCACCAAAATAGTATCCAATAGGATCCAACAGTACATTAAAAGGATTATTCACCACAACCAATTGGGATTTAATCCTGGGCTGCAAAGTTGGTTCAACATCCGCAAAACAATGTGACACAACATTAATAAAAGAAAGAACAAAAACCTTATGATAATCTCAATAGATGCAGAAAAACCAATTGACAAAGTACAGCATCCTTCCTTGATTAAAACTCTTCACAGTGTAGGGATAGAGAGTACATACCTCAATATCATAAAAGCCATCTATAAAAAACCCACAGTGAATATCATACTCAATGGGAAAAAACTGAGAGCTGTTCCCCTAAGGTCAGGAACACGGCAGGGATGTCCACTATCACCACTGCTATTCAACGTAGTACTAGAAGTCCTAGCCTCAGCAATCAGACAACAAAAAGAAATAAAAGGCACCCAAATCGGTAAAGAAGTCAAACTCTCGCTCTTTGCAGATGATAGGATACTTTATGTGGAAAACCCAAAGGACTCCACCCCAAAACTACTAGAACTCATAAAGGAATTCAGTAAAGTGACAGGATATAAAATCAATGCACAGAAATCAGTGGCATTTCTATACACCAACAACAAGACAGAAGAAAGAGAAATTAAGGGATCAATCCCATTTACAACTGTGCCCATACCATAAGATACCTAGGAATAAATCTAACCAAAGAGGCAAAGAATCTGTACTCATAAAAGAAATTGAGGAAGACACAAAGAAATGGAAAAACGCTCCATGCTCATGTACTGGAAGAACAAATATTGTGAAAATGTCTGGGCTACCTAGAACAATCTACACATTTAATGCAATCCCTATCAAAATACCATCCACTTTTCTCCAAGAAATGGAACAAATAATCCTAAAATTTGTATGGAACCAGAAAAGAACCCGAATGGCCAGAGGAATGTTGAAAAAGAAAAACAAAGCTGGTGGCATCACAATTCTGGACTTCCAGTTCTATTACAAAGCTGTCATCATCAAGACAGTACGGTACTGTTACAAAAACAGATATATAGATCAATGGAACAGAACAGAGAGCCCAAAAATGGACCCTCAACTCTATCGTCAACTAAACTGTGACAAACCTGGAAAGAATGTCCAGTGGAAAAAAGACAGTCTCTTCAACAAATGAGTGCTGGGAAAATTGGACAGCCACATGCAGAAGAATGAAACTGGACCATTTCCTTATACCATAAACAAAAATAGACTCATAATGGATGAAAGACCTAAATGTGAGACAGGAATCCATCAAAATTCTTGAGGAGAACACAGGCAGCAACCTGTTTGACCTCAGCCGCAGCAACTTCTTCCTAAAAACATCACCAAAGGCAAGGGAAGCAAGGGCAAAAGTGAACTACTGGGACTTCATCAAGATAAAATCTTTTGCACAGCAAAGGAAACAGTGGACAAAACCAAAAGACAACTGACAGATTGGAAGAAGATATTTGCAAATGACATATCAGATAAAGGGCTAGTATCCAAAATCTATAAAGAACTTATCAAACTCAACAACCAAAGAACAAATATTCCAATCAAGCAATGGGCAGAAGACATGAACAGACATTTCTGCAAAGAAGACATCCAAATGGCCAACAGACACATGAAAAAGTGCTCAACATCGCTGAGCATCAGGGAAATCCAAATCAAAACCTCAATGAGATACAACCTCACACCAGTCAGAATGGCTAAAATTAACAAGCCAGGAAACGACAGTTGTTGGCAAGGATGCGGAGAAAGGGGAAACCTCCTACACTGTTGGTGGGAATGCAAGCTGGCGCAGTCACTCTTGAAAACAGTATGGAGGCTCCTCAAAACGCTGAAAATAGAGCTACCCTAAGACCCAGCAATTGCACTACTGGGTATTTACCTCAATGATACAAATGTAGTGATCCTAAGGGGCACCTGCACCCAAATGTTTATAGCACCAATGTCCACAATAGCCAAACCATGGAAATAGCCTAGAAAGAGCCAACAGATGAATGGATAAAGAAGATGTGGCGTGCGCGCACACGCGCACACACACACACACACACACACACACACACACACACACACACACACCGGAATATTATGCAGCCATCAAAAAATGAATTCTTGCCATTTGCAACAACGTGGATGGAACTAGAGGGTATTATGCTAAACGAAATAAGTCAATCAGAGAAAGATAAGTATCACAGGATCTCACTGATATGAGAAATTTGAGAAATAAGACAGAGGATGATAGGGGAAGGGAGGGAAAAATGACACAAGACGAAACCAGAGAGGGAGACAAACCATAAAGGGACTTAATCTCAGGAAACAAACTGAGGGTTGCTGGAAGGGAGGGGGGTTGGAGGGATGGGTGACGGACACTGGGGAAGGTATGTACTATGGTGAGCACTGTGAACTGTTTAAGTCTGATGAATCACAGACCTGTGACCCTGAAACAAATAATACATTGTATGTTAAATAAATAAATAAAAAACAGTACAATGTCACTGGTCATATTGACATTTTTATTTACAACCAATCTTTTTTTAAAAAGATTTTATTTATTTGAGAGAAAGAGAGAAAGAGCACAAGCAGGATGAGGGGAGAGGGAGAAGCAGACTCCCCACTGAGCAGGGAGCCTGATACAGGGGTTGGTCCCAGGACCCCGGGATCACGACCTGAGCCAGAGGCAGCCACTTAACCGACTGAGTCACCAAGGTGCCCCTCACAACCAATTTTTCAAAAAAGTCTATAAAAATGTTTTATAATAGCCAGCTATACTTGATGGAGTTTGATCAAATGTTGCTAAGGAAGACACAATATGAATACACAGAAGACTCATATGGGGTGTCTAATGTTCACAATCATCAAACCAAGCTGTAATTATGGGATGTCATGACAAGTTTCATATTTCTGATTTCTCACTCTCAGTATAAGTGTGCTTATCAAAATAATGTTGTGTCCAACTTCAACGTAAGAACTACTATTAATAAAATGTGTTTTCATATTTCAAAACATTTCTATAAAATAAATACAAATAGCTAATGATACGATAAATATTTTAAGTTTTAAAAATTTGGGGGGAAGCTAATAAAACAAGAAAAATCTGTATCAATGTTTAAAGGTAAAATAGTCTGAAAAAGCAAATTGTGTAAATGTAGAAAACACTGAAAATTAACATTAAACCATCTTTAGAAAATCTAAGACAAGGCTCAGTTGGTGTCTTTTTATTTTTTTAAAGATTATTTATTTATTTATTTGTGAGAGCATGAGCAGGGGGAGGGGGAGGAGCAGCAGGAGAAGGAGACGCAGACTCCCTGCTGAGCAGGGAGCCAGACATGGGGCTGGATCCCAGGACCCTGAGATCATGACCTGAGCTGAAGGCAGACGCTTAACTGACTGAGCCACCCAGGCGCCCCAGTTGGTGTCTTTCTTAAATTAATCCTTCATATATGGGCGCCTGGGTGAGTCAGTTGGTTAAGCAACTGCCTTCGGCTCAGGTCATGATCCTGGAGTCCCGGGATCGAGTCCCACATCGGGCTCCCTGCTGAGCAGGGAGTCTGCTTCTCCCTCTGACTCTCTTCCCTCTCATGCTCTCTATCTCTCATTCTCTCTCTCTCAAATAAATAAAATCTTAAAAAAAAATTAATCCTTCATATAGTATTATAAGGGAAGACACCTTTTAGTCCCTACAAACTCCTGATACCCTCCCAGCTTTTATTAGGCCTTCCTTATTCAGTAGCTTCATAAAATGAAAAGATCAATTTATAACACTATAAGATGTAATCATTCAAATGTTCCAGGAATTCCAAGAACTATATTCAATTATCTGCTGTATTTATAAGATTTTTCAGAATTATCTAATTTGGTATCTTCTTCCTCAAAAGTTTAATAAAAAACTCTTCCTTATTATTAGGCTCATTAAATTCTTGCACATTCCTTCCTCTCCCACTTTTATTTTTCCCAATTTGTAAAATAGTCCTTTACTATTATTACTCTTACTCTTCTTAATTTGTATTTTATAAATGTATGCTTTATATTCTATCAATTTTCATATAATATTGATATTTTCAAACTGGATTGATAAAAACAAACATTGTTATACATAAAGAAGCAGAAGTGTTATCTTCTCTATGTGGGAAGCAGCCAGGTTATTTAGCGCAACATAAGCTAAAATATTGTTCTTGGGTTGCTCAACTACAATGAACTAATATATAAGTCCTAAATATATGATTTGTGAATTTTTTTTTTCCTCCACCCACTTTTTTTCAGCAGCGGGGTAAAATCATTTGGCAAGAGACAGCTCACAAAATGATCACAGAAATAAATTCAAGGACTAGAAATTTTGTGGTTTTGATTAAATATAATTCTAAATAAACATATGAAATGCTGTTGTAGGAAAATATGTGAGAAAGAAGAGGGAGAAAAGAGAGAACCAATCTTTTACTAATGACAGATTTCTGGCCTGATCAAAGAAAAATAAGGCACAGAAATTCTTTCAGTTCTCTTTAGGTATTTTCTAGGTAAGTTTAAGCAACAGCATATGACTTGATCTCAAACATTATATCTCATCATCAATGATTATGGATTACTACAGGAATGAGGATAATGTACTGTTAAGAGTCAAGATGCTCTTGTCAGGAAACATGAATTAGAAGCTTAACTCTACCATTTACTAGCTCTATGACTACAAGTTTTTATCTATATGAAGGATAATAAAAGTTCGTATTTCATGAGACTATTATGATAAGTAAATAAGATAATGCATGTCAACTGGTTAGCAAAACTCCTGATACTTAGAAAATATATTTAAAATGTAAAACACTTATTATGTCCGTGGGAAACAAAGCATTTTGTTCATATCTCATGTAGACCTGATCGTATCATTACCCTGCTTGCAACTTCATCAGCTTCTCACTGCCTTTAGAATTAACTCCCAACTTAAGTTATAAGATACTCCAAATACTCATTTCTCACCATTATTCCTCTTTAATTCTAAACCAAGCCTCATTAGACTTTAGTTCCTCAAATATGCCATACTCCCCTGCTTGCCTCTAAGTCTTTCCACATGAAGTTGGCTTTGCACATAACGTTCTTTCTCATCTCTTTCTTCACCACTTCTTCTGAGAGCCCTTCCCTGACATGCTGACTAGTCTGGACCAAACAGCTTAATGTTCATGGAGATATCTTGCAACCACAATTCATCAAGACTAAGGATGAAAGCCAAGAGGCTAAGACTGGCCTGTTGGAAGAGTTAAAAAGTACCCAAATCTGCTTACCTCTAAACTCTCTGTTTTATTAGCAATAAACGTGCTCATGGGGGAACCTGGGTGGTGCAGTCAGTTAAGCCTCCAACTCTTGCCTTTGGCTCAGGCTGTGATGGCAGGGTTGTGAGATCAAGCCCCGCATCGGGCTCTGTGCTGAGCAGAGCTTCTCTCTCCCTCTTCCCTCTGCCTTCCTCCCCGCTCTCTCTCTCTATAAAATAAATAAATAAATCTCTAAAAAAATTGTGCTGAAGGTTTAAGCCAGAAGCTGACAAACTACAACCTGTGGGCCAAATCTGCCAATTGCTCATTTTGTAAATAAAAGTTTTATTGCGATACAGCCATATCATTCATTTAACATTATCTGTGGCTACCTTGGTGTTCAGTAGTTGCAACAGAGACACAGGCCTAAAAAGCCTAAATTATTTGCTATCTAGCCCTTTACAAAGAAGTCTGCTGTCCCTGCATTAAGCTACTATTGTTTAGGTTTTGTTAATTATGGCCAAAAACATTCTAACTCATACACTGTTTCCATAGCTTCCTAGTAAACATTCATCTGATTTACACATCTTCTATCTATGCTTACTTTGCCATCTGCATGAACTCTCCAAGTAGGACTGCCTACTATTATGACCTTGTTACCAACATAGTACTTCATAAATAGAAGGCATTTAAATGTTGTTGACTGAACAAGCGAACAAATGAATGAATGAGTGTATCTGATCAATAACCAATCAATATTTAATAACAACTAACATGTACATTAGGTACTCTAAGTGATACAAAAGAGTAAAAGATATATTCTCAGCCCTGAATGGCTTAAGAAATCAGGTCTAAGAAATAAACACATAAGCTTAAAAAAAAAAGACATTATTTCTGAAGCAAAGCAGGGTACATCTGTACATATATAAATACTATCATTAAATGTGTATGTGACCCCCCCAAAATTCCTGATTTAGATCATACCAAAAGATAAGAATCTGGATGTCCTCGGCACAAACCACAAGAGAGAATATCCTGATATACACCACCTTATACTATGGTCCACTAAAACCATGGAAATTACTGAATCAAGCTACTCAACAGTTTTTTGACATTGGTTCCCAGAGCCCTTCAACTAACACCTCTTGTTTTGAACTTGTTCATCCCCTTTGTTGAGATTTAAAAAATAATGAAGAATACAACATTATTACCTTGTAAATCTGTCATCCAGGATTTAGTCCCTCGAACATAATCGCCACTGAGTTTAACCTGTAAAACTGGCCCAAACTTTCAAGACTGATGTCACCATATTAGAATCTTTCCTGAAACCACCCAACCTCCCTTTTTTATCCATGCATTCATTTTTCTTACCTTTAAAATCTCCAAAATAATGCTTTATGTAATATAAATTTTATACAACTGTGTAATTATTTTGAAGTGGAAAGCAAATATTTAATGACTACCAGAAAGCATAGTCACTCTTCTCATAGCCACATAACATCTAAAGTATAAACCAAAAGAAAAAGAAAACAAAAAAGAGACAAGGAGCAAGGCAGTTCCTTGACTGACATAATTATTCATCCTCTTGGTCCATATTTTCCAGTCTCAAAAAGCTATTCTCTATCCTCTCTTCAAATCTATCATCCTCCTGGGGCGCCTGGGTGGCTCAGTCGGCAAGCGTCTGCCTTCGGCTCAGGTCATGGTCCCAGGGTCCTGGGATCGAGCCCTGCACCGGGCTTCCTGCTCAGCGGGAAGCCTGCTTCTCCCTCTCCCACTCCCCCTGCTTGTGTTCCCTCTCTTGCTGTGTCTCTCTCTGTCAAATAAATAAATAAAATCTTAAAAAAAAAAAATCTATCATCCTTCTGACTTTCTCCCTCTCTCAATAGATTTCTCTCATATCCTCTCTGATCTTAATTCCACTCTACCACTCTAGCTAACTCAGCCTCCCTATCCTATGGCCAGATATCCAACCCCATCTCCTCTCCTATAACATTCAACAATCCTTAAAACTAGAAAAAGGCAGAACTCGGAATTTTGCACGACCACAACTGTTCTGTGTGCATTAAAAGTTGTGAGGTCATCAGGAAAAAGAAAGTCATATAATAATACTATCCTCTTCCAAAGTCCACCACACATTTATCATTTCAAAGAATCTGGCAGGTTTATATAGTATCACTGTAAATCTGGAAATAAAAAATAAACACACAGACAACTGTGAAAAAGAAAAGGATGAGAGACGAGTTCCATATCCTTTAATAAACTTAATTCTTCACAGAATCAAGATCTCAAGGAACTACCTTTAAGATCCTGACAAGCTCTTTGATTTAACACTGAAAACTGATACATGACAGATAAACACTTTTGTACTGAAGTATTACAGTGAATATACATGGGGTGTTGAAAGACTCACAAAGGGGGATAAATTCCAAGATGTTCTACTTTATATAATAAAAGAGCCCAATGTCAGTTTTGAATAAAACAAACAAGAAGCTATAATTCAAACTACAAACCAAGATTTTGCTTCATTTTAACATTTTCTAATTTAACAAACAGTTATCAATGGATTTCAACCTCCAACTGGACAAAGTTAGACTAATTGTTTCAATAATACCAATTCCAGAAAAAATAAATTCTGGGTCTCACACACACACACACTCACTCTAACATATCCACAAACACACCCCAAACAGTGGTCAAGTCCCATTCTATATAGAAAGAAGTCTAACCAATAGTAAATCACATGGTTCCCTACCTTCGTTCTACTTTCACCCTTTTCCCCTAACAGCTTTACAATAAATTAATAGACACTTTTAATCATGAGCTAGTCTTTGAATTGTAAAATCATATTTATGGTAAGGAAATTGAATGTAGAATTTTCCTAAAGAATTATGTAAATTTTCTTTTACTGACATACTAAGCTTTGATCATGCCATTTATTTTGTTTCTAAAATTTGTTATATAAATCTTAAATGGAAACAGGAATATAAAGGAAGCACAGTAAAAGTCTGAGATGACCATTTTGATTTATCCTTTCTTCTTTACCTAATGTATTTTCCTCTTTTGTTCATCTAAGAAAAATCTCAGAGAATGAAAATTTAGTCTGAATATTGCCATGGAGTCATGGCAATCACACTGCGTCATCACTACTTAGGATTTGTTTCAACTTACCCACGTTTGATGTTGTGTAATTCCTTATCCTTGCATTTATCCTTCTCCTTTTCTCTCTTCTCCTTGTCTCTGCCTTTCCGTCGTTCTCTATCCCGAGATCGACTACGGGTTCTTCTGTGACTGGACCTTTCACTGCTTCGACTGTGGGACCGTGGACGAGGTCTTGACCGGGACCTATATTAAGTAGATTTTATTACATTCACTTAGTGTATATTTTGTATTATGAAATGCAAATTAAAAACTATCTAAAAGGATTTAGTTTTTAGTTATGGATTTGGTAACTAAATAACTGTGTGAAGTAAACATCTGTATAGGATTCTTTATGAATAAATATACTCAATTGAAATGATATGAGGGAAGTATATGTTGTCCACTTTAGAGGAAATTAAGGTTTAGTCAAAAAATGTCTGCGAGTATAAGTCTTAAAGGTTCAAATTGAGTCTTGATTACTCAAGTCTCCTCAAATAATATAACAAATCTAAATGTATTCAAAAATAGTGTCTTCCCTATCTCTATAATCTTGGCTTCCATATCTATTCAACTTCTTTTCTTATATCTGTTACAATAAAACTATTACTCTCCTCTACCCTTATCCAGCTATTCTTTGTATTAAATGACAGTATGAGCTGGGATATACTATGGTTTTTTTTTAAAAAGTAAAGATTTCAAATCCTGCTTACAGTACTGAAAGAAAGCTTCTACCAGACTTATCTTATAGATAACTATACAAAACAACTACCTAAACGCACTTTTGGATACTGACCAAAGGAAGTCAGATTCTATAGGGGGCCAACACTTGGGAAAAGAACAGAGCAATAAGAAAGTTTCCCATTTTATATCTTCTTTTCTGACGGCAAGGCTAACTCTGTGACATTCAGGGCAGCTACAACTCCAACAAAAAACTTCAGGATTTTTGTCCTAAAAAAAACAGAAGAAAGACTCAGCAACCACTGGAAAAGGAAAAGGAAAGGGGAATCCTAAAAAAGAGTGAGAAGAGAAAGCCAAAAATTCTTTATGTAAACACTACTCAAATCCCAGGCTGAACCCTACATTATGCATAGGAGGGGAAAATTCCACAGATAGTTAAGGATAAAAGAATTGAAAACATCAAATGTCCCTGAAGAGACAGGATTTTTATAATTTTAATTCAACTAACTTTCCTGTTAGAACAAACAACTAGCAAACAAATCAGTATTCTTTAGAGGAATAAAACAGAACTCAGTGTATTCAAAAATGTGACATTCACCATGTCCAGGATAATATCCAAAATTACTAGATAATACAACAAGGCATGAAAAATGTGATCCAATCTCAAGAGAAAAGATAATCAATGGAGATTAACCCTGAGATAAGCCAAATCTTAGAATTAGCAGAAGGATTTTTAAAAAGTATAACTATATTTGCAATAAATATAAAGAAATCCCAGCAGAAAAACTAGAAAATGAAAAAAAATGAAATTCTATAACTAAAAAATACAATATCTGAAATTTAAATTATGCTGAATGAGATTAAAATCTACTAACCACTAATGAGATTAGTAACAACAGAGGAAAGAATCTGTATACTTGAAAATAAATCAAATCAAGATTACCCAATCCAACAGACTAAGAGAAAAAAAGACTGTCAATAATAAAAACAGATCCTCCAGGATCTCTGTGACAATATCCAAATGTCTAACATGTTTATTTAAACCCAAAAGTAGAGAACATAATAAGATAGAAAACAACTTTTTTGTGGTGGCCAAAATTTCCCCAAATTTAGTGAAAGACAAATTTTCAGGTCCTGGAAGTTTAATGAATGCCAAGATGAATACGGAGAACCATGACTACTGATGAAACTGATGAAAACTAAAAGTAAAGAGAAATCTTTAAAGTATTCAGAAAAAAACTGACACATTACAAGCAGGAAGGAGAGCAATGATATCCATTACTGCTGGCTTCTCATCAGATACAGTGGAGATCAGAAGACAGTAGAATGAAGTTCTTAACATGGTGAAAGAAAAAAAATCAGCCCAGAATTTTATTTTTAGCAAAAATATCCTTCAAAAAATGAAAGTAAAATAAAGACATTTTTAAGATAAAGGGAAGAATAAACCATAATCATCAACAGTAAATCTGTATCACATTAAGTTCTAAAGAGAAGGCTAAAGAGAATGATGACAGATGAAAACTTGGGATCTTTAGGAAAGAATGAAGACCACTGGAAATACTAAATATATGTGGAAATATTAAAAAACTACTTCCCTTAATTTATTTAAAATATATATATGTGCTTGAGTGCCAGTCACTAAGTGTTTGACTCTCAATCTTGACTCAGGTCTTGATCTCAGGGTTGTTGAGGCCTGCATGGGGCTCCCTGTCAGGCATGGAGACTATTTAAAAAAAAAATACATATGTGTGTGGGGGGGCACATGTGTGGGCTTAAAGTAAAAATTACAGTTTCATTGTAGAGCTTATAATGAAGGTAGATATAATACATATAATCTCTATAAAATAAAATACATGGCATGTAAATGGAGACCTATACAGTTATAAGGTTTCTATATTTCATATGAATGGTGAAAGAGTAACTCTAAGTACACTGAAATGGTAAGGGGGTTTATGTAATACTTAGAAAAAGAAATGCAAATATGTATAGCTAAAAAGCCAAAGGAAGAGATAAACAAGAATTCTTAAAAATATTCATTAAATCCAAAAGGAGGCTGGAAAAGAGGTACAAAGAAAAATCAGAGGGACAAACAAAAATTTAAAATAAAATAATATATTATATAAAATAAATATTATGTGTATATAAAATACATAAAACAAAATACATTAAAGTATGCATATAAAATAAAATAGATATATATCAGATGGTAGACTTAAATCCAAATATATCAATAAATATCTTAAATATTAATAGAATCAATACCTTAATTAAAAACAGCTTGTCTTTCTTTAAAAAAAAGGGGGGGCACCTGGGTGGCTCAGTTGTTAAGCGTCTGCCTTCGGCTCAGGTCATGAACCCAGGGTCCTGGGACCGAGCCCCACCTTGGGCTCCCTGCTCCACGGAAAGCCTGCTTCTCCCTCTCCCACTCCCCCTGCTTGTGTTCCTGCTCTTGCTATCTCTCTCTCTGTCAAATAAAGAAATAAAATCTTAAAAAAAAAAAAAAAAGACGAAGAAGAAGAACTTGTCCTAGGGTGCCTGGGTGGCTTAGTCGGTTAGGTGTCTGACTCTTGATTTCGGCTCAGGTCATGATCTCAGGTTTGTGAGATGAGCCCCAAGTTGGACTGTGTGCTGGGAGGGCAACCTGCTTAAGATTCTCTCTCCCTCTCCCTCTGCCCCTCCACCCCTTTACTCTCTCTCTTAAGAAAAAAAAAAAAAAAACTTGTCCAAATGAATCAAAAGGCAACACACAACTACATGCTATCTACAAGATATTTACTTTAAATTTACAGACACAGGTTGAAAGTAATGGCTAAAAATAGATATATCATGCAAACAGTAAGCACAGGAAGGGTGGAATGAATATATTAATATCAGATAAATTAGACTTAAGAAACTAAAAGGTATCACCAAAAAAAAAAAAGATACTTCATCATGATCAAAGGATCAATTCATAAGTAGAAATCATACAAAATGTTTATCTGACCACAACAGAATTAACCTAGAGTTTAATAACAATAAAATATCTAGAAAAAGATACAGAGAAATTAAATACTCTTCTAAATAATTCATTAGAAATCACAAGAAAAATTAGAAAATATTTTGAACTGAATGACAGTGAAAATACAATATAGGAAAATTTATAAGATGAGCTAAAAGCAATGTTTAGAGGTAATCTTATAGCTTTAAATGTTTATATTAAAAAAGAAGAAAGTTCTAAAATCAAATACCTAAGGTTTCATCTTAAGATGCCAGAAAAAGACGAGCAAAAAGTAAAACCAAAGTAGGGAGAAGGAAGGAAACATTAAAGAGCAAAAATCAATAAAATGGAAAGCAATAATGAAAAAAAGCCAAAATCTGGTTCTCTGAGAATACCTACATATTTGGTAAATCCTCAGCTAGACTAAACAAGCAAAACAGAAAAGAGCAAACACAAATTACTCCCCCAAAGGATGATAGAGAGATTGCATAAATGAGACCTGGGTATTTAGGACACATGTAGGTCTTGAAGAGAATTACATGGGTTGCAATGATACTAATGCCTATCTTCTTTCATCCCTAACTGGTTTACTCAGTGATTGAAGAGCAATATCATATGATAAAGTCACACACATTTTTTAATATATGATTTTGAGAAGTTACAATATTTCTTGCTACGATGAAAACATGGGTTTATTATCCTAATTTATAAAAATTAAATTTCTCTCATTTTCTAAGTTTGATTGCTCCTTCTCTTAATTTTGACATAGGACTTCTTTCCACATAAAGTTTTAATTTATCCTGACAATTAATTTCCCCCACAAATGTTAGTTTATTCATTTCTAATTAAATCTATTATATGTGACTATATAGAAATTTTAACAGATTATTCTAAAATCTTTAACCAATAATCATAAAAAATTTATAGTTTTCTATTAAAAGAAAGTAATAATAATAAAAATGGAGAGGGGCCTTTTTTGTGAGAGCCTCAACCACTATACATATATATTTTATGTATATACACAGAGTATATTATTTTAATTTGGTTCTACATTGTTCATGACCAAAATGATTCTTGCAATTAGTTTTCATTTAACTAGTGAAAATGCAGAGTATAAAAGACAAGTTAACATAGTTTAAACTTTAACAACAAAACTAAGTTTCTCTTTTTTAATGAATCTTGAATGTAAACTCATTTCTTAGTGGTTTGCCCTTTTGTAAAAAAAATACACTGTTTGACAAAAATGTGCAACCATTTGTGGTTTACAAATGAGGTGGATTTGGGTGAAATCATGTTTTTTCACTGTATCTTAAAAAACAGATGTACTTGCTATTAATATACCCAAAGTTATACAAGTATTAAGTTAAAAAAAAAATAAAGGATTTCTTATATACTGGTGTCCTCAAACAAGTTATTTCCTCTCTGGGCATCTGTTTCCTTATCTACAAAAGGGGGATAATAACTACCTTTCAGGGTTACCTAACTGAATTGAGAGATAGCAGACAAGTGATTTGAGAGCAGGCAGGCACCGAGAAAGACATAACTTAGGGATGTGCTAATCTGAATGAATGAGTAAAATCTGAATCGGAAGCATATTAAGTATGTTTCCCTCATGCTATAGCTAATTCAGTAAAGAGCAGCATTTTGATTTTGATAAACCTTTAAAATCTTAAAGCTGGTGTAAGGATTACTCAAGTCTCAATATATTTCTTTTATACAGGAAGGTAAGGACTAATAACCTTGGACAACAATCCATGTCTTCACAGGAAACCCACAGAAGCCAAATACATGGTCTTCACAGATTTGCTATTAACAAGAAAATCACATCACCTATCATACAAGCTTTTGAAGAATAAAAGGGGATATTTTTGAGAGTCAAGAAGGGCACAGTAACATAAAGACAACAGGCCTAAATTGGCACTGCCCCAGAGAAACCAGAAAGTAGGATTACTCTATCACCATCACAGCAAAGCTAGATACCACAATTAGAGGCCTTCTATCAATTACTATCTGCCCACCCTCCCACAGCACCTACTTTCCAAATCTCTATTCCTCCCAATATCCTCAATTCATAAAAAACACACAATTATCTCCAAACTCATCTCATGGATTTTCCTAACACAAAGATTACGCTGTAGAAAACCTATGACTGCCATTCTCCAAAACATCTTGCTCATTATTCACCATATGTGAATATATGCAACCCATGCCATTTTGGAATGTCGCTGATGTGGCTCAAAGAACTATGATAGCAACAGCAGATCTGTAAGTTAAGCCATCCATGATGTCAAATTTAAAGAAAGTAAGAAGTTTTAAAATATCACAGTACGCAATATAAGCTACTGAGCTTTTCCCCTCTAATGTTTTAATGTTTTTATTTTAATTATCATATTGTAGGCCTCTTAATTTTGCTTATAAGCTACAAGAAGCAAAAAATGACTCCAGAGAGGATACATGGGGAAAAGATTAAGTCCAAAATATAGGCAAAATAACATCATTAAAGGATGTTTAAAAGGACCACAAAATTCAAACAAAGATTTAAAGTAAATTAGGCTGCTGATTACTTCTCATTAGAATTACTTTATATAATATCTTACACATATGAACAACTCCATTTACTTTATTAAGTAACTTTAACTATATATATGAAGGCTCTCCATCAAGAAGAAAGGATCAGATCACAGTAAAGAGATTTCCTACCCTGACCAAACAAAAAAGTTAAAGAAACTACACTAAAATTAAAGATATTATTTGTCCCTCGTTCCTTAAATAAATACCCTTCTGATAAATCACTCTAGAAGTCTCTAGAGTACCATAACCAAAATGGAGATATATTATAAAGCAAAGAAACATTTGATAAAAAATGTGGCACTCTAGAACACACAATATATAAGCAATAAATGGACAGCAAGATGTCCTATTATACCAGATAAATGCTTTCAATATCTACAGAATAGGAACAATCACCATAACATCCCTACATAAAATGAATTACTGCCCTCAAAAACCAATACGTCAAGTTTTTTAATTGGCTAATAAGTTCTAAACACATGTAATCAAAACAAATATCCTAATATTTTATCTTTCAAAAAAAATAACACCAATACTTCAAAGTCTCTTAAGTAGAGTTCTATAAATAAAAACTATATTTACCATAAAGTAAAACTATACTTAAGTTAAATTTTAAAATTATACATTGAATAAATTAACATGAATTCCATGTCAGAATGACATTTTGAACATGGATATCTACTTTCACACCCAAATGAAATCCAGCTAAAACCATAACCACAGGAAGAATTTTTTTTTTTTAAAGATTTTATTTATTTATTTGACAGAGAGAGAGACAGTGAGAGCAGGAACACAAGCAGGGAGAGCGGGAGAGGGAGAGCAGGCTTGCCACTGAGCAGGGAGCCCGATATGGGACTCGATCCCAGGACCCTAGGATCATGACCTGAGCTGAAGAAAGCCACTTAATGACTGAGCCACCCAGGTGCACGGGAATTTTGTTTTTTTTAAAGAATGTACACTCTAAGAAAGAAATATAGTATGGAAAGGGAAGTGTCCACTGGTGGCTCAGGGTTCCATAAAACAAGATGTCATCGAAGGATCTGAAAACAAACTTAACTTTTCCCATAAAGTTCCCCATTTATTAAAGAAACTCCATTTCACTGTATTAATAATGTACAGTGACACTCAAGAAACCTTGTAAAGTCACCTAAAACCTTCAGGCCATTCACAGAATGGCCTATTACTGCTGATCCAGGAAAATTCTGCACATTATCACGAACAACAACAACAAAAGGAATCAACATCCATACAAAGCAACTACACTTGAGCCTTAACACAGGTTTGAACTGTGCTGGACCACTATATGTAGATTTTTTTCAGTAGATGCAGTACAGTACTATAAATGTATTTTTCTTATGATTTTCTTAATAACATTTTCTTTTTTCTAGCTTACTTTATATTGTTATTTATTTATTTTTCTCTTTAAATTTTTTATTATTATGTTCATCACCATACATTACATCGTTAGTTTTTGATGTAGTGTTCCATGATTGTTTGTGCATAATACCCAGTGCTCCACGCAGAACGTGCCCTCTTTAATACCCATCACCGGGCCAACCCATCCCCCCACCCCCTCCCCTCTAGAACCCTCAGTTTGTTTCTCAGAGTTCATTGTCTCTCATAGTTCATCTCCCCCTCTGATTCCCCCACTTCATTCTTCCCCTCTTGCTATCTTCTTCTTTTTTTTTTTTTTTGGTTAACATATATTGCATTATGTGCTTCAGAGGTACAGATCTGTGATTCAACAGTATTGCACAATTCACAGCACTCACCATAGCACATACCCTCCCCGATGTCTATCACCCAGCCACTCCCTCCCTCCCACCCCCCACCACTCAGGGAACCCTCAGTTTGTTTACTGAGATTAAGATTTCCTCATATCAGTGAGGTCATATGATACATGTCTTTCTCTGATTAACTTATTTCAATCAGCATAACACCCTCCAGTTCCCTCCACGTCGTTGCAAATGGCAAGGTCTCATTCCTTTTGATGGCTGCATAATATTCCACTGTGTATATATACCACACCTTCTTTATCCATTCATCTGTCGATGGACATCCTGTCTCTTTCCAGTTTGGCTATTGTGGACATTCCTGCTATAAACATTGGGGTGCACGTACCCCTTCGGATCCCTACATTGGTATCTTTGTGGTAAATACCCAGTAATGCAAATGCTGGATCGTATGGTAGCTCTATTGTCAACTTTATGAGGAACCTCCATACTGTTTTCCAGAGTGGTTGCACCAGCTTGCATTCACATCAACAGTGTAGGAGGGTTCCCCTTTCTCCACATCCCCGCCAGCATCTGTCATTTCCTGACTTGTTAATTTTAGCCATTCTGACTGGTGTGAGGTGGTATCTCATGAGGTTTTGATTTGGATTTCCCTGATGCTGAGCAATCTTGAGCACTTTTTAATGTGTCTGTTGGCCATTTGGATGTCTTCTTTGGAAAAATGTCTGTTCATGTCTTCTGCCCATTTATTGATTGGATTATTTGTTCTTTGGGTGTTGAGTTTGATAAATTCTTTATAGATTTTGGATACTACCCTTTATCTGATATGTCATGTGCAAATATTTTCTCCCATTCTGTCGGCTGTCTTTTGATTTTGTTGACTGTTTCTTTTGCCGTGCAAAAGCTTTTTATCTTGATGAAATCCCAGTAGTTCACTTTTGCCCTTGCTTCCCTTGCCTTTGGCGATGTTTCTAGGAAGAAGTTGCTGCGGCGGAGGTCGAACAGGTTGCTGCCTGTGTTCGCCTTTAGGATTGTGATGGACTCCTGTCTCACATCTAGGTCTTTCAACCATTTGGAGTCTTTTTTTGGGTGTGGTGTAAGGAAATGGTCCAGTTTCATTCTTCTGCATGTGGCTCTCCAATTTTCCAAACACCATTTGTTGGAAAGACTGTCTTTTTTCCACTGGACATTCTTTCCTGCTTTCTCAAAGATGAGTTGACCATAGAGTAGAGGGTCCATTTCTGGGATCTCGATTCTGTTCCATTGATCTATGTGTCTGTTTTTGTGACAGTACCATACTGCCTTGATGATGACAGCTTTATAATAGCTTTATAATAGAACTGGAAGTCCGGAATTGCTGCCAGCTTTGCTTTTCTTTTTCAACATTCCACTGGCTATTCGGGTTCTTTATTGGTTCCATACAAATTTTAGGATTATTTGTTCCATTTCTTTGAAAAAAATGGATGGTATTTTGATGCAGATTGCACTGAATGTGTAGATTGCTCTAGGTAGCATTGACATCTTCGCAATGTTTGTTCTTCCAATCCATGAGTATGGAACGTTTTTTCATTTCTTTGTGTCTTCCTCAATTTCTTTCATGAGTATTTTATAGTTATCTGAGTACAGATCCTTTGCCTCTTTGGTTAGATTTATTCCTAGGTATCTTATGGTTTTGGGTGCAATTGTAAATGGGATCGACTCCTTAATTTTTCTCTCTTCTGTCTTGTTGTTGGTGTATAGGAATGCCACTGATTTCTGTGCATTGATTTTATATCCTGCCACTTTACTGAATTCCTGTATGAGTGCTAGCAGTTTTGGGGTGGAGTCTTTTGGGTTTTCCACATACAGTATCATATCATCTGCAAAGAGTGAGAGTTTGACTTCCTCCTTGCTGATTTGGATGCCTTTGATTTCTTTTTATTGTCTGATGGCTGTGGCTAGGACTTCTAATACTATGTTGAATAGCAGTGGTGAGAGTGGACATCCCTGCCGTGTTCCTGACCTTAGGGGGAAAGCTCTCAGTTTTTCCCCATTGAGAATGATAGTCGCTGTAGGTTTTTCACAGATGGCTTTTAGGATATTGAGGTATGTACCCCTTATCCCTATACTCTGAAGAGTTTTGAACAAGGAAGGATGCTGTACTTTGTCAAATGCTTTCTCTGCATCTATTGAGAGGATCATATGATTCTTGTTCTTTCGTTAATATATTGTATCACGTTGATTGATTTGCGGATGTTGAACCAACCTTGCAGCCCAGGGATAAATCCCACTTGGTCGTGGTGAATAATCCTTTTAATGTACTGTTGGATCCTATTGGCTAGTATTTTGGTGAGAATTTTTACATCCATTTTCATCAAGGATATTGATCTCTAATTCTCCTTTTTGATGGGGCCTTTGTCTGGTTTGGGGATCAAGGTAATGGTGGCCTCATAAATTGAGTTTGGAAGTTTTCCTTCCATTTCTAGTTTTTGGAACAATTTCAGAAGAATAGGTATTAATTCTTCTTTAAATGTTTGGTAGAACTCCCCTGGGAAGCCATCTGGCCCTGGGCTTTTGTTTTTTGGGAGATTTTTGATGACTGCTTCAATTTCCTTAGTGGTTATAGGTCTGTTCAGGTTTTCTATTTCTTCCTGGTTCAATTTTGGTAGTTGATACATCTCTAGGAATGCATCCATTTCTTCCAGGTTATCTAATTTGCTGGCATCGAGTTGCTCATAATATGTTCTTATAATTGTTTGTATTTCTTTGGTGTTGGTTGTGATCTCTCCTCTTTCATTCATGATCTTGTTGATTTGGGTCATTTCTCTTTTCTTTTGGTAAGCCTAGCCAGAGGTTTATCAATCTTGTTAATTCTTTCAAAGAAGCAGCTCCTAGTTTCGTTGATCTGTTCCACTGTTCTTTTGGTTTCTATTTCATTGATTTCTGCTCTGATCTTTATTATTTCTCTTCTCCTGCTGGGTTTAGGCTTTATTTGGTGTTTTTTCTCTAGCTCCTTTAGGTGTACGGTTAGGGACACCGTATTTGTATTTGTATTTGTATTTGAGAGCTTTCTTGTCTCTTGAGAAAGGCTTGTATTGCTATATACTTTTCTCTTAGGACTGCCTTTGCTGCATCCCAAAGATTTTGAACAGTTGTGTTTTCATTTTCATTGGTTTCCATGAATTTTTTAAATTCTTCTTTAATTTCCTGGTTGACCCATTCATTCTTTAGTAGGATGCTCTTTAGCCTCCATGTATTTGAGTTCTTTCCGACTTTCCTCTTGTGATTGAGTTCTAGTTTCAAAGCATTGTGGTCTGAAAAATTTCAGGGAATGATCCCAATCTTTTGGTACCGGTTGAGACCTGATTTGTGACCTAGGATATGATCTATTCTGGAGAATGTTCCACAGGCACTAGAGAAGAATGTGTATTCCGTTGCTTTGGGATGGAATGTTCTGAATATGTCTGTGAAGTCCATTTGGTCCAGTGTGTCATTTAAAGTCTTTATTTCCTTGTTGATCTTTTGCTTAGATGATCTGTCCATTTCAGTCAGCGGGGTGTTAAAGTCCCCCACTATTATTGTATTATTGTCAATGTATTTCTTTGCTTTTGTTATTTGTTGCCTTATATAATTGGCTGCTCCCATGTTAGGGGCATAGATATTTACAATTGTTATATCTTCTTGTTGGATAGACCCTTTAAGTAGGATATAGTGTCCTTCTTCATCTCTTATTACAGTCATTGTTTTAAAATCTAATTTGTCTGATATAAGGATTGTCACCCCAGCTTTCTTTTGGTGTCCATTAGCATGGTAAATGGTTTTCCACCCCCTCACTTTCAATCTGGGGGTGTCTTTGGGTCTAAAATGAGTCTCTTGCAGACAGCATATCGATGGGTCTTATTTTTTAATCCAATCTGATAGCCTGTGTCTTTTGATTGGGGTATTGAGCCCATTTACATTCAGGGTAACTATTGAAAGATATGAATTTAGTGCCACTGTATTGCCTGTAAGACGACTGTTACTGTTTATTGTCTGTATTCCTTTCTGGTCTATGCTGCTTTTAGGCTCTCTCTTTCCTTAGAGGACCCCTTTCAATATTTCTTGGAGGGCTGGTTTCATATTTACAAAATCCTTTAGTTTTTATTTGTCCTGGAACGTTTTTATCTCTCCTTCTATTTTCAATGACAGCCTACCTGGATATAGTATTCTTGGCTGCATATTTTTCTCCTTTAGTGCTCTGAATATATCATGCCAGTCTTTTCTGGCCTGCCAGGTCTCTGTGGATAGGTCTGTTGCCAATCTAATGTTTCTACCATTATAGGTTACATATCTCTTCTCCCGAGCTGCTTTCAGGATTTTCTCTTTGTCTCTGAGACTCGTAAGTTTTACTATTAGATGTCAGGGTGTTGCCCTATTTTTATTATTTTGGAGAGGGGTTCTCTGTGCCTTCTGGATTTTATGCCTGTTTCCTTCCCCACATTAGGGAAGTTCTCTGCTATAATTTGCTCCAGTATACCTTCTGCCACTCTCTCTCTCTTTCTTCTTCTGGGATCCCAGTTATTCTAATGTTGTTTCGTCTTATCGTATCGCTTATCTTTCGAATTCTGCCCTCGTGATCCAGTACTTGTTTCTCTCTCTTTTTCTCAGCTTCTTTATTTTCCATCACTTGGTCTTCTGTATCGCTGATTCTCTCTTCTGCCTCAGTTATCCTAGCAGTTAGTGCCACCATTTTTTATTGCACCTCATTAATAGCCTTTTTGCTTTCGACTTGGTTAGATTTTAATTCTTTTATTTCTCCGGAAAGGGTTTCTCTAATACCTTCCATGCTTTTTTCAAGCCCAGCTAGTATCTTTACAGTCATGATTCTGAACTCTAGGTCTGACATCACACTAATGTCCATATTGAGTAGGTCCCTGTCAGACGGTACTACCTCTTGTTCTTTTTGTGGAGGTGATTTTTTTCATCTTGTCATTTTGTCCAGAGGAGAATAGATGAATGAGAGAACAAAATGGTAACAGGTTAAGAACGTCCCCAGAAAATATACTCTAATCAAATCAGAAAAGACCAGAAACCAGGGGAAAAGAAAGGGAAAGAGAAAAAAGAAAGAAAGAGGAAAAAAAGAAAAAGATAAAAACAAATAAAAACAGAACATGATCAAATATGATCAGGCTGTTGCATAGATCAGTTCCACACACTAGATTTTGGGTGTATTTTGGTCTGTTAGAAGAAAGTGCCTCCTAAAATTTTAAAGAAAGACTCATATATGTGCAAAATAAGGATTGATACGATGAAGGGATGGCATATGACTGTAAAGATGAAAATTATAAAAAATTTTAAAAAAGGAATTGATAAGATGTTTGAAAAAAGAAAGAAGAGGATTTAAAAAAAGGAAAGAAAGAAAGAAAAAAAAGGCGGGGAGAGAATGTGATCAGGCAGGAGACTAGAACAAAGCCATACACTAGAGATTTAGGGTATATTTTGATATTTTAGAAGAAACTGTATCTCAAAATTTTAAAGAGAGAACTTATATATATCTGCCAAAAATAAGGGTAACTACTATTAAGGGACAGAATATGACTCTAAAAATAAAAAATAAAAATGTTTTTTTAAAAAAAGGGATTGATAAGATGTTGGTTGAAAAAGGGAAAAAGAAAAATTCAAAAGAAAACAGTTAATAAAATTAACTTTGAAAGACTAATGAATCATGGTAAAAAAGCCATGAATTCTATGTGCAGTATTCCCTTAACGCTGGAGTTCTGCCGTTCTCATTGATCCGTAAACTTGGTCTTGGCTGGCTGTTCGTGCTCATCTTCTGGGGGCGGGGCCCTTTGCCGTGGTTCGCAAATGTCTTTGCCGGCTGAGGAATTGCCCCGCCCTTGCCGGGTCCGGGCTAAGCAATCTGCTCGGGTTTGCTCTCAGGTGCTTTTGTTCCCTGCAAGCTTTCGGTACAGCATTGGAGGACGACAGTGAAAATGGCGGCCTCCCAATCTCCGCCCGGAGGAGCCGAGAACTCAGGGCCCCTCTCCTCAGTGTGCCCCCAGAGAAAAGTAGTCTGTCACTCCCGTCTCCCTGGTCTCCGGCCGCACTCCATGCTCACCCGGCCTGTGACCGAATGTTTCTATCTCTGGCACCTGACCCCATGTGGAGTCTCCAAACCCAACAGATCCCTGCGATGCGCTCCTGCGCCGCTCCTCCCTGGGGAGGAAGGGGAGTCTCCCCGGATCTGCTGCTTGTTGGGTCCCTACTGGAGGAGCAGTGGCCCGACTGTCACCGATCACAGTTTATGGCAACCCCGAGCTGAGACTCTGCACCTTGGCTCCGTCTCTGCAGCCGGCTTCCCCGCTCTGATACCTGGGAGCTCTGCCGCACTCAGGCACCCCCGGTCTTCCTTTGACCCTGAGGATCCTGAGACCACACTGTCCCGCGAGGGGTCCACCCCCCACTTAGCCACTGGAATGACGTCCCTCAGCGGAGCCGACTTCTAAAAGGTCCGATTTTGTACTCCGCTGCTGAATCACTTGCCAGGAGTGGCCGACGGAGGCCCCCTCCCCCGCCGTCTATCCTCCCGAATATCGCCTCGGATTCGCTTCTCCACACGTCCTACCTTCCAGAAAGTGGCCACTTTTCTGTTCAGAGTTGTTGCTATTCTTTTCTTCATCTCCTGTTGAGTCTGTAGGTGTTCAGAATGGTTTGATCCCTATCCAGCTGAATTCCTGAGACCAAATGAAATCCAGGTCTCCTACTCCTCCGCCATCTTGCTCCACCCCCCTCTAGCTTACTTTATTATATGAATACAGTATACAACATATAACATACAAAATATGTGGTAACCAATTGTTTGTTATCAATAAGGCTTTTGATCAACAGTAGGATATTAGTAGTGAGTCAAAAATTTTATGTAGATTTGACTGCATGGTGGACTAGCACCCCAAGAGTCAACAATATTAAAAATACAACAACAAAGTTAGAATCAAATATGCCCCACAAAAATACCCACAAATCAGAGAAGTCTATAACATAATATTCCAACATTAATTAAATATAGCATAGAAGAGACACGGTGTTACTGATAAAGATTCAAGAAAAAGGAAACTTCTAAAAAATAAAAGTTGCAAAAACAATCAGAAAAAGTAAAGAAAGAAGGGGTAGACAATGAACATCCAACTTAACTGCGACTACAGACAAAGAAAAAAAAAGGTAACAGAACTAACATTCACTTTTAGTTCCAAGAATACTTTTCGAACTAAAAGAATCTATATGTAGAAAGGGTCCACTGTGGATCTTGGGAAATGGATTAACCATAGTCAACTCTTGAGATATACCCTGATGAAGTTACTGCATATTAACAATTAAGAAAAAAGAATACTCTGATCAAGTCACTAACAATGAAAGAAAGTCACATTGGCATCAGTCTTCTCAAATGCAAGATAAATAGCAAAACAATGGCTTTAATTTTCCTTGAGGAGCTCAAGGGGGGAAACTGTGTTCACAGTGTTATATCTAATCAAGTTATTCTTCAAGTATCAAAACTACAGAAAAAAAGTGATAAAAGTACTAATTTATGTTAGACTCTAATAAGTCAAGGATATGCTAGAATTTCCAGGT
Source organism: Zalophus californianus (assembly GCF_009762305.2). NCBI lineage: Eukaryota > Metazoa > Chordata > Mammalia > Carnivora > Otariidae > Zalophus > Zalophus californianus. The sequence continues at coordinate 112,044,263 of NC_045595.1, read as the reverse complement.
TAAGCACTCAAAGTAAATTAAAAGAACGTAAGCTAACAAGCTAAAAAGAAAATGCAATAACAGGGGCGCCTGGGTGGCTAAGTCATTAAGCATCTGCCTTCAGCTCAGGTCATGATCGCAGGGTCCTGGGATTGAGCCCCGCCTCGGGCTCCCTGCTCAGCAGGAAGCCTGCTTCTCCCTCTCCCACTCCCCCTGTTTGTGTTCCCTCTCTCGCTCTGTCTCTCTTTGTCAAATACATAAAATCTTTAAAAGAAAAAAAGAAAGAAAAGAAAATGCAATAACATTAAACCAAAGAAGGTAATAAAGAAGGGGGAAAAAAAGAAAATGGATTGGAATAGAAAACAAAGAAGAGAGATTTAAATCCAAATGTAACAGTAATCAATCAATCAATAGACTAAACAGCACAACTGAAAGAAAAAGGCTGTCAGACTGAAAAAAGCATATTATAGACAGCTTTCAAAATGAATACATTAAATATAAAACAAAGTGTGAAAGTGAAAGTATGGAAAAATATGCAAGCACTAAAAAAAGAAAAACAAGATAATGTCAATATCAGTAGACGTCAATGTAAGAAATATTTGTAGAACTAGAGACATTTCATGATGATGAGGTCACTCCAAAAAGAATACAAAATAATTTTGAACTTGCAAGTCTACAATCAGGATTTGTCTGTGAGTTCTTTCAGTAACTAATAAAATAAGAAGGTGTTGGTGGGGGGAGAAGGTAAGATATAAGATTTGAACAAATGGTAGTTAAATTCACTTATTTAACTACTTCCCAAAACCATGTAATATTCATTCTAAACATGTGTATCTGTTATATTTCCTAAAATAAACCTGTGATGTGCCATAAAGCTAATCTCAATACATTTCAAAAATGAAAGGTGTTCAGGGGCGCCTGGCTGGCTCACTAGGTAGAGCATGTGACTCTTGATCTCAGGGTTGTGAGTTTGATCCCCACATTGGGTGTAGACATTACTTAAAAATAAAATCTTTAAAAAGAAAATGAAAGAGTTCAGATTATGTTCTCTGACTACAGTGAAATTAAGCAAGAAAAAAACAAGACAAGTAAAGCCTCTAAGTGTCTGGAAATAATTTTTCAATATAACCCATGGGAAAGATGAAATTACAATAGATATTTTTTTAAATATTTGAACTGAATAAAAACTAAAATATGGCATAACAAAAATATGTAGGCTACCTAAAGCCTAGTAAAGATGAAAAATGAAAAAAACACATACCAGAAAATAATGAAAGCTAAAATAAATTATCTAAGCAGCCATTTCAAAGAGTTAGGAAAACAAACCAGAAAATTATACTCAAGATAAACAGAAATAAAAGCAAAAATTAATAAACCAGAAAGATAGTTAATTTTTTAAAAAGACTAATAAAGTTGATAAATTCTCAGTGGAAATGACAAAAAAAAAGAAATCACAAATAAAATAATATTATAGTTAAGTGACCTTTCACACAGGGATGTTAAAAGCTATGGGAATAGCTGTCTCACCACAATTAGAAAAGCAGGCAAAATGTATGAAACAACTATTTCACACACTGAACAACAGGGTAGCACAAAACTGTGATTCCCCAAGAAAAAGGAAACAAATAAGGGAACCCTAGGATTGCCCCAGCTTACTGCCTTGAGGAAGTTTCCAAGCCATAAAGCAAGGAGAGGGAACCCAAACAGAACTTTGAAGACTTCCTGACTTAAGGAGATAGAGACAGACCTTCAAGGAGGCCAAGGTGGCTAGAATTTTTAAGGCCTTAGGAAGTTGGACAGAAAGGGTCCAGAAATCTGCAGTGGGCTCCCCTAGATCTTCTGACAAGTTCTACTCTATAGATACGTGAGGTGAAATTCCATGTGACATGAGGAAAATACACTGGAAAGCAATAGAAATCCTGAATAGCCTATGGGGGGAGAAACAGTATTCCACCAGCCAGAGTGGAGACACTTTGTACATGGGGTACTGTACAGAGTCAAGTATTGATACCAGAGCTAAATAAGCCATACAGTAAAGAGGTATTCTGGACCCATGCTAATGAAGCTTAAAAGTAAGCCTTGATATTGGCAAAATACCATCTGAAGATGTTAGACCACGGGTACATGAGGGTGAATTATAGTCTTCTCTGCTTTAGTGGATGCTTATAATTTTCCAATAAAAGGCTAAAAAAAAATATTTGAAACTTCATTTATAAGTTATTTAAAACTCACCATACTAATCACAATGGTTTTTTAATCCAACTCACATAAGCCTACTGACAGAAAGTACCTGAAACCTTATGTCAAAAGACTATTTCAAATACAACCACCACCAATACTGCTATTTCTTTGGAGAAAACATACACATTCCGAATTTTAAGATGACTTCAGTGGGTTAATATTCTTCAGCTTTGGTCAATTATGGACCCTACATCTGCCTCAGAGAAATCTATCTAGATCAGTCAAGTTGTCAACTATTCTAAACTGGAGAACCAAGATCAACTGTCCTCACCAGGGGTAGAGGATCAAGCCTCTAGTTATGGTAGATCAAGTGATTGTGAACAGGGGTTGCTTGTATATTCCTGACACAGTAACTCCCTATCTATAATGCCCTAACTGAAATGTTTCTTATCAAAATTCCAGATACATATACCTGGACCTATAACTGACATCAAGTTTTACAACAGACTTAACAGAATTCAAAGTTGATAAATAAAAATCAAAACCAATCTCTCATTTACCAGGATAGTTTATGCTCTAAAATGTGCATAATAATATGCTTGCTTATTATATCTCTTATTTAGCAATGTTATAGGGCATAACATTTTTCCCTGTTATTACTAAGTATCTTCTACATGCTAAGAAGCATGGTGGCTGTATTCATCTATTTTATCTTTTAATTCTCCACAGTATTTAAACATATAGTTATTATTGTCCTCTTCTTTTGGTGTTTGGGGGATTTTTTTCTTGCTTTGGGTGGAGGCGGGTGGGTTTGTTTTGGGGTTTTTGGTTTTTTGTGGGTTTATTTATTTATTTATTTTGGTTGGTTGGTTTGGTTTGGTTTTTGCTTTGAGAAAACTGAACTCTCAACTTTTCAGAGTTCACAGGGCCAATGTGTGATGGAGCTGAAATTTGAACCCAGGTTTCTCCACATCCTTTCAACTACAACACACTGCCAGTAAGATCTGATTGCAGTATCATTTTCAAATAAACTCCATAAGAAAATATCTATACAAACTCATTTCCAAAATATTACCAAAAGACTTAAGTCCACCTTATTACAGGTAGATCCATTCAACTAAGTGTCTTGGAATTCTCATCATGTCAATCTTCAAAAATTCCCAATCATCATCTCTAGTCCCCCGATTTTTAAGAGAAGATATTAAAAGATACAATGGGGAAGAGAAAAAAAAAAAGCAAAAGAGAAATGCGGAATGCCAGTGCCTCCCCCCTAAAAAAGCATATAACCCACCCACTATGCCAAAGGTTAAGTCATTTAGTCAAGTTCAAAGATCTTCAAAGACTTCTTAGATCCAGATAAGCCCATATGTTACCAAAATTCTAAGGAAAAGCTATTACTTTCCAATCTGCTTCTCATGTTTAAGATACAGAACACACAGATGCTTGGCATCACTCATCAGTCTTCCTAAATTTTCACACCAGATAATCAAGGTCCACCAATAACTTTCCTATCTAAAAATCTCAGAAATGTCTTTATTCCATCACTGCCTGGTTCACTTGTTAAATCTGAAAGTAACCATAAAAGACCATTCAGTTACTGTACAATAAGTGTTAATTTGCTAATTTCTTCACAGGTAATCAATTAAAATGTAAAATATTGGATAAAATTAGTTGCACTAAATTTAACAGCTGTTCCATAAGCATAATTAGTTTCACAAGGGCCATATGTATTCTGAACAGAGACAGAGTTGAAACAAACAGACAGATTTTAAGCAAGTTTGAGAAAATCTGCATTTAATTAGCAGGTGGGCACTACAACTGCATAACGTTTTTATACATTTATATTTATGAAGTGACAGAAGATCTAAAGGCTTTTTAAAATGGCGTTTATTGTTTGAATGGGAACTGTTTTGCTGCATGCTAAAGTGATTTAAGTCCTTATAGCTCTGCTTTGAAAAAAATCATAAATGGTGAAAGAAAACATGTGGAAAACTGTAAAACTAGAAAGAATTTGCGACAAAAAACAGATACACATACCATAACTAAAAGGAAACTACACTTAATTAAATGTACACTACATCTGGAATATCAGCCTAATAAAACGTGAAACTATTAATTTTCATTGTTCTAAAGGAAATGAGGTCAGTGTCATTTAATAATTCCTCCAATTACATTGGACTAACTCATTGGACTGTATGTTCTGGATACCATCTAATCTTAAAAAATACTATATATTTTACAATATCCTTAAGTTAAACTTTTTAAATAAAGGCATTTAAATTACAAAGGAGCAAAAGAATAAAATCTGTAAATGAAATTCTTCAGCAGCTGGTAGCTACCAGCATTATATTTTAAACTGTATGACTTTTGCATAAAGTTTTTCATGGATGCCCATAATAAGTAAGAGATTACACTTGTTAGTTCTTATTAGCACTAAAATCACCACTTTAAATATATAAGTAGAATATATAATTTTAAAAATTAAAATGTTTACCCAGCCAATAATTTCATTAGTGGGCTATATCCAACATATTTAAATATTATAAAAATGTTATTTTTTCAAAGGCAAATGTTCTAAGAAGTCCTTAATTAATAGAGTAATATTTGTAAAAGAAAATGATAATTTTCTAAAATAAAACAGAAAATTGAAGGAAATTCCTGCACTGTCTGTATGTGTGGGAAAGAATTAGAGAGGATAAGAGTGCTTGCTTATCAACTAAGTGAATGTAAAAATCTTAATGTTTCTTCACCTAAACAATGTACCATCGCACTTAGGTATCAAAGATATTAAACTTCAAATTTTTTCTTTAAAAAGAAAAATGAAAAAATTTAAATTATTAAATATAAATTTTTATTTTGGCATCCTATTTTTGGAAATCAAATACAAACTTAGCACACTTTCTAATTTGAAATACTTAAATCTCTACATGAAAATTTTTAAGTGTCATGGAATCCTTACATCAAAAACAATCTTTTTAAAAAAACTTGATTATAAAAATCAAACTCTGATAACTTCATGTGTTTTATAATTAACATTAATAATTACTTCATATTCAAAAATAAAACAGAATCCAGATCCCTTTGCCCCAAAATAAGTTTTTTTAACTAAAATTTTCCATTAAAGGATTACTTCCTTATTCATAATAGATAAAAACTAAAAAGAACAAAAATCTTAACATATTTCAATTATATAGCAAATTCTATGATTTTAAAGCTGGAGGGAAATCTTAAGACACTGAACAGTTTAGTTTTAAGTTATTTACTAAAAACAGTTTTTTAAAATTATTTTTAAAAAGCCTCCAGTGACTTGCTGCAAGACTTCATACAATCCAAATACATAAAACATAAAACTTAAATGGACAGACTGATGGGTTTATAAATCAGACTGCATTCTGCTGCCTTCAAGTAGGAGTTCCAATTCTTTGTTTTTTGCTGCTCTTCCAAACTGTGAACAAGTTGTGCAACAAAGGCAATTAATGGTAATAAAACAATCAGAGAAAACAAGATACCTACGGCATGAAACTTTCCTCAATACTCAACATATAAGTGAAAACCAGGATGGCTACACCCAGCATTATTGTGTACTGTACTGTACTGAATTGTATGCTCAGGTACAAGATAAATTCTTGAAATTGAGGTATGTATGTATTAGTTTATTCCTGATTGCAAGTGAGTCCTCTAAAAATAATCCTAGTGTGGTTTCTCCCCTTATAAACTACACAATAGGAAGCAGGGGAGATTTTTTTGAAGAAACCATCTATGTGTTTAAGTTTTTATTCCAATATACAAGAAGAAACAAAGGCAAGATAGAAATGTGTAAGAATGTTTTAAATAGTTAAATCAAAATTCAAAAGTCATACTTTTTCCTGGTTCCCCCCGGATCTTTACCCTGCATGTTTCCAGAGTGATTTGACAAAGGTATTCACAAATTCAAGTTCAAAATACAGTATAAATAATTGATTATATACTACTGGAAATAGCATCAACAAGTAAAGAAAGTAAACCTAAAAGTGGGAGCTCACCTCAATAGCACATAGCAAGTGTGGAATTTTATCAACAATAAAACTAAAAACAAAATCTTCAGGCTCATATTTACACTTAAAATTATCATTTTACTGTTTACTATAACTTTTTTTCTCTTCAAAGGTCCTTGATAAAAAGAAATGGTTTCAATACATAATTATGTCTAACTATTTTAAGCTGACATTTTCCTTTTTAAACAAGACAAGCAAAAACACAACTTTCTAACTAAATCAATATTAAAATGAATAGCCCATAAGTTCACTAGAAGAACAAATTACACAGATAATACAAAAGTACTTCTTTTTTTAAATCATTCATTTCCCTTTCACTACTGATTAAGAGGAGGCTACATATTTTAAAAAGTAACTTTGAAAAAAAATAGGGTAATTTTGTAAGTATCCTTTGACTTCACACAGGAAAAAGAATATTAAAACCCACTTTATTCTATTGAAAATAAGATTAATAAAACCAGTGTATTCTCTTAAAAATTATTTTTTAAATTCTCAAATTATCACCCAGAGCTTTCTTTATAAACAGAAAGTAAGCTACTTTCCCATTAAATTACTTACACTTATTTGCATTAATAGAGATTAATGTGGAGGAAGTGTGAGAACTGGAAGCAGCGACAACTGACAACATAATTATAAAAGGAGAATAGGGGTGCCTGGGTGGCTCAGATGGTTGAGCGTCTGCCTTCGGCTCAGGTCATGATCCCAGGGTCCTGGGATCGAGTCCCGCATCGGGCTCCCTGCTAGGCGGGGAGCCTGCTTCTCCCTCTGCCTCTGCCTCTCTCTCTCTCTCTCTCTCTCTCTGACTCTCATGAATAAAAAAAAAAAAAAAAAAAAACATTTAAAAGGAGAATAGATAAAAACAGAGCTACCTTACAATCTAGTGATTGCACTACTGGGTATTTAGCCCCTCAAAAACCCACAAAAACATTAATTCAAAGAAATAGATGCACCCCTATGTTTATAGCAGAATTATTCAAAATAGCCACATTTGGGACACAGTCCAAGTGTACATCAATAAATAAATGGATAACGAAGATGGTGTGGGGGGTGGGTGTGTGTGTGTGTGTGTGTGTGTGTGTGTGTGTGTGTGTGTGTGTGTGTGTGTACCATGGAATATTATTCAGCCATAAAAAAGGAATGAAATCTTGCCATGTGCAACATGGATGGAGCTAGAGGAATAATACTAAGTGAAATAAGTCAGTCAAAGAAAGACAAATACCATATGATTTCACTCATATGTGGAATTTAAGAAACAAAACAAACAAGCAAAGGAATAAAAAAAGGAGAGAGAGGAGCCAAGAAACATACTCTCTTAACTACTGAGAACTGTTAGTTACTGGAAGGAGGGGAGTGGGGAGATGGATGAAATGGGTGATGGGGATTAAGAAAGTGCACTTGCCATGATGAGTACCAGGTGTTGTATGGGAATGCGGAATCACCATATTGTACACCTGAAACTAATACAACTCTGTATGTTAACTATATTGGAATTAAAATAAAATAAAAAATAATAAAAAAAGATAAGCAGAATATACTTAAAAATTAGACACTGGAACTATCAAATCAGAATACTGTGGGACTATCTAAACTACTAGTCAAAAATGCACTTTATAGCATTACCATACAGCTCAATATACCATGTCATAATTGATATTCATAAAGGTCCCAAGTCATTAGCAAAAACAGAATACAACTGCACTTGAACTTCCTTTTCAAAAAACAAAAACAAAACTGCTACTCATGAAAACTAAAACCCGAAATACCTATCCTTAGGGAGGAATATTATCCAAACCATCTTAAATCATAAAAAAAAAAGAATTCTAATTATTATTTGAACCATTCTTTCCTTTGAAAGCAAACTACTGAACCTGTGCAAAAAAAAGCTTAAAATGAAAAAAGGTTTCCACACAAACTCTCAAAGTATTTTCCATTAACACTTAGCCTACAGTATTAACTCTTAGAGTCTGAAGAAACCTAAGACTGCCTTACATACTCATGTTTGGACCTGAGTAAGCCAGACTCCAGAATACCAAGAAAAATATCTTATGAAGGGATTTAAAACAAAGTTTATAATCTCAGGCACACTGACAAGCCAATATGAATCCCAGTTGGGGTTTCCCTAACATCATAAGGAAAGAATTTATACATGTCAGTTATATATTTGACATTATGAACTTTATAAATGATTTGTGATTAACGTATAAAACTGAAAAAACAAAAAAAATTAAAAAGCAAACTGAGAAGACAAAAACACATAAACACCTTCCTGCCTTATGTCATTTGCATTGGCTCTTCCCACTGTCTGAACACTGTTTCCCAAGCATATCAGACTCCTTTACTTCTCAAATCTCTATCCAAATGTCATCTTTTCATTAACCTCTATAACGGCCACTCTGCTCAATACTGAAACCTGACCTCTCCCCTGACATCCACAGCACTCAATTCCCCACATCTTGTCCTATTTTTCTTTTTTCATTACATTAAACTTAACATTTACATTGTTTACCTATATTTATTGTCTATTAACTAACCTCCTTGCTAGAGTTTAAACTCTAAAAGGACAATCTCTTTTATTAACTGACATATCCCAAGTGCCTAGCCACAAAGAGACTAAAATATTTGTTAAAAAATAAACTCATATACAACTTTCCTGATTTTTCCCATTTTCTTTTAATCTTGCATGATTATTTAATATTTTTCCTTAATAAATTAATTTAAATATTTATCTAATTTGTCATTTCCATATATCTAAATTATCTTACTATGAGAAAGTAATGACATCTCTTCTTCCTAATAAAATGGCATATGTACAACTACAAGATAAATTATAATAACACTATGAACTATTCTGGTTCAAATTTTCATTGCTTTGTGTCTTTCACACTATACCAATAACAACTAAGAAAACACATTAAGAAAACTGCAATAAAGTGAACTCTTTTTATCATTAGTTTTCAGCGAAACAAATGCATATATCCCTAATTTATGCAAGGAACTGAAAAAGTAACCCAGTCCATAAAAAGCCAAAATTTGCAACATTTTCTCAACTCTGGGATCACTCTGACAACACACACTCCCAAACACAAACACTTACCACTGATGATAGAAATTTCTCTCATGTACCCAGAATTCTTACTCTAAGCCAGTCTATGTTAGGAAGTTCCAAGAAGGATCCTTACTATGCCATATTTATCCAATTCATTTTGCTCCCTTATCCTAACTGCTCCTCAAAACAGTTTATGAAAAGCATTTCATAAACTTTCAGGACTCAAATCAGTTTACTGCTCATCTAGTTCAAGGATTGTCAACCTTGGCCCATCCTCAGTCACCTGAGCTTTTTAAAAATATAATTATAGCCAAAAATAAAAATAAATAAATAAACCTTGACCTACAGGTCATATCTTATACAAAAACTAACTCAAAGTAGATCACAGACTTAAAAGTAAAACATGAAATCATAAAACTTCTAGAAGAAAAATTGGGAAAAAAGCTTTGGAATCTAGTACTTAGGAAAGAGTTATCAGATTTGATAACAAAAACACAATCCATTAAGGGAAAAACTGAAAAACTAGACTTCATAAAAATTTAAACTTTTGCTCTGCTCCATAAAAGACCCCATCAAGAGAATGAAGAGACAAGCTATACATTAGGAGAAAATATTTATACCATATATCTGACAAAAATTAACATCTTGAATATATCATGAACTCTTAGAACACAAAAGCAAAAAACAAAACAAAACCCTCAAAACTCATCAGTTAAAAAAAAAAAAGGACAATTCCCTGGGAAAATGAAAACACATTAACAGAAATTTCACCAAAGTATACGTACAGATAACAAATAATCAGATGAAAAGACAAAAATTAGAATGATATGGATTTGGGGGGTAAAATAGAAAATAAGAGCACACTGAGGTCACCCCATCCCGCATTTACAACTAGATATCATCCACATCCAGATAAATAAACTGGAGAGCAATCCAAAGACTGGCAGAACAAACTCCACAGCTAAATATAAGAAGACAACATATAGTGATAAAGAAAAAATTTTTAAAGCAGCAAGACAAAATAAGATGGTAACTTAAAAGGGAAAACACATAAGGCTAGCAAAAGATTTTCCAATAGAAACTTTGCAAGCTGGAAGGGAGTGGGGCATGATATATTCAAAGTGCTGAGAAACACCTGTAGCCAAGAATACTCTATCCAGCAAGGCTATCATTCATAATAGAAGAAGAGATTAAAAGTTTCCCAGACAAACAAACACTAAAAGAGTTCATGACCACTAAACCAGCCCTGGAAGAAATATTAAAGGGAACCCTTTGAGTGGCTAGGAGAGACCAAAAGTGACAGTATAAAGGTAGGAGACACAAAAGTGTAAAAATGAATATGTCTGTAAAAAATCAGTTAAGGAATTCACAAAATAAAGGGGTATAAAATATAACAACATACCTAAAATGTGAGGAGGAGAGGAGTAAAGAATGGGATCAAACTTAAAGGACCATCAACTTAACATAGACTGCTACATGCAGAAAAGGTTATACACAAACCTAATTGTTACCATATATCAAAAACCACTAATAAACATGCGAAGAATAAAGAGAAAGAAATCCGAATACATCACTAAACAAAATCAGAAAACTGGAAAAGAGCAAGAAGAGAAAGGAACAGAGAAAATCTTCAGAAACAGCCACAAAATACATAATAAAATGACAATAAATACATACCTATCAGTAATTACTTTGAATGCAAATGGACTAAGCACTCCAAGACACTGGGTGACAGAATGGATAAAAAGAAAAAACAAGACCCATCTATGTGACGCCTATAAGAATTCATTTAAGACATAAAGACACCAGCAGATTGAAAGTGAAGGGATGGAGAAACATCTACCACGCAAATGGATGTCAAAAGAAAGCCAGAGTAGCAATACTTATAATAGGACAAAATAAACTTTAAAAATCAAGACTGAAACAAGACACAAAGACACTATATAATCATAAAGGGAACAAACCAATAAGAAGATATAACTATTGTAAATATTTATACACCCAACATAGGAGCACCCAAATATATAAAACAGTTAAAAGCAAACATAAAGGAACTAATCAATAATAATACAATAATAGTAGGGGACTTTAACACCTCACTTATATCAATGGACAGATCAATCTAAAGAGAAAATCAACAAGGAAACAATGTCTTTGAATGACACACTGGAACAGATGAATTTAACAGATATATTCAGAACATTCCATCCTAAAACAACATAATACACATTATTTTCAAATGTATATGGAACATTCTCCAGAATAGATCACATATTAGCTCACAAAACCAGCCTCAACAAATTCAAAAAGATCGAAGTCATACCATGCATCTTTCCTGACCACAAAAGCTATAGAAGTCAAAGACAAGAAAAATCTGGAAAGACCACAAATACATGGAGGTTAAATAACATGCTACTAAACAATGAATTTGTCAACCAGGAAAAATAAATAAATTAATTAATTAAAAGGTACATGGAAACAGATGAAAATGAAAACATAATGGTCCAAAACCTTTGGAATGCAGCAAAAGTGATTCTAAGAGAGAAGTTTACAGGAATACAGACCGGCCTCAAGAAGCAATAAAAAAAATGTAAAATAAACAACCTAACCTCACACCTAAAGGTGCAGGAGCAAGAACAACAAACAAGACTTAAAACCAGCAAAAGGAAGGAAAGATTGAAGATTAGAGCAGAAATAAATTATACAGAAACTAAAAAAACAAACAAAAAACCCCACAATAAAACAGATCCATGAAACCAGGAGCTGGTTCTCTTGGAAAAAAAAAAAATCAGTCCATGAAACCAGGAGCTGATTCCCTGAAAAAAAAATCAGTAAAATTGATAAACCTCTAGCCAGGCTTATTAATGAAAAAAAGAGATAAGACTCAAAATCACAAATGAGACAGAAGAAATAACAACCAACACCACAGAAATACAAATTATGAGAGTACTATGAAAAACTATATGCCAAAAAATTGGACGGTCTACAAGAAATGGGTAAATTCCTAGAAACATAAACTACCAAAACGGAAAAAGGAAGAAATAGAAAAGCTGAACAGACCAATTACCAGCAAAGAAGGTAAATCCATAATCAAAAAAACTCCCAAAAAACAAAAGTCCAGGACCAGATGGCTTCACAGGCAAATTCCACTAAATATTTAAAGAGTTAATACCTATTCTTCTCAAACTATTCCAAAAAAATAGAAAAGGAAGAAAAACAGAATTCTAAGTTCATTCTTGAGGTTAGCATTATTGTGATACAAAACCAAATAAAGATATCATTAAAAGGGGCACCTGGGTGGCCCAGTCGGTTGAGCATCCAACTCTCAATCTCAGCTCAAGTCTTAATCTCAGAGTCCTGAGTTTAAGCCCTGTGTTAGGCTCCATGCGCCTACTTAAACAAACAAATAAATATCTGATACCACTAAAAAAGAGAATTATGGGCCAAAATCCCTGATGAACATAGATACAAAATTCCTCAACAAAATACTAGTAAGCCCCTATGTTTATAGCAGCAGTATGTACAATAGCCAAGCTATGGAAGCAACCTAACTTCTTTGTGCAGATGAATGCTACTTTTTTATTTTATTAACATAATGTATTATTTGTTTCAGGGTACAGGTCTGTGATTCACCAGTCTTACACAATTCACAGTACTCACCATAGTACATACCCTCCCCAGTGTCCATCACCCAGCTACCCCATCCCTCCCACCGCCCTCCCCTCCAGCAACCCTCAGTTTGTTTCCTGAGATTGAGTCTTATGGTTTGTCTCCCCCTCCGGTTTCGTCTTGTTTCATTTTTCCCTCCCTTCCCCCCTATGATCCTCTGTCTTGTTTCTCAAATTCCTCGTATCAGTGAGATCCTATGATACTTATCTTTCTCTGATTGACTTATTTTGTTTAGCATAATACCGTCTAGTTCCATCCAAGTAGTTGCAAATGGCAAGATTTCATTTAGTAACTTTTAAAATAAATATTTAGGAATAAATGTAACAAAAATATTCAAAACCTAATTAAAAAAAAAAACAAAACAAAACTGTAAAGCAATCCTGAAACACACATAAATAAACTGAAAAAGTGGAAAAACATCCCTGTCATTGATTATACTGTCTCGATTTCATCATGGTGACAGTTCTTAAATCAATTTCAAATTTAAGGCAATCCCAATAAAAACTGCAATGAGTACTTCTATGGAGCTAAAATAAATTGAAGCTAAATTTCATATGGAAAAATAAACATCTAAGAATAGCTAGGAAAACACTAAAAAGTAAACAACTCTCAAAAGAGAATAGCTCAACCGGGTATTAAAACATGCTACAAAGCCTTTATAATTAGAATGGATTTGTACTGGCACATAATGTACAGGAACAGAACAGAAAGTCCAGAAATATATCTGACTGCATGTAAAAGACTAGTATACAATAAAGATGGTATCACTGGGGTAAACACAATCTTTTAAAAAACTGGCTTAAGGGTTTTGATAATCATTTGGAAGAAATTACCATCATTACCAAATGATTACCAAACGATAATCATTTGGAAGAAAATAAAATCAGTTCCACCACGTCATATACAAGAATAAATTTCAAATGGAGTAGAGATGGAAATGTAAATATATAACCTGGATGTAGCAAGAGGTTCTCTATGTCCAAAATTCCAGGTATAAGACTGCTAAATCTGACTCAAAATAGGAGGAAATATTTGCAAATCCATCACAGATAAAGGGCTAATACTATAATTAAAAAGTAAGTCATAGAAGAACAAAACAATATTAATTGTTGCTTTCAAGAAACATATATAAAACATGAGGCCATAGAAAGTTTGATAGTATAAAGATGGGGAAAAGTTGTACCAGGCAAACATTAAGCAAAATAGTCACATTGGACAAACTAGATTTTAAGACCAAACGAATTTACTACAGCAAAGGACAAACATTTTATAATTATGAAAAGCTTGAGAGAACTGTAATTCGTATTTGTAGGCATGCATAGTAATACAGCCTAAGAATTCACTAATATAAAGAAAGGAGAAATTTTAACAGGTAATTCTCAGTAACTGAGAACCAACATACAAAAAGATCAGGACAGCAACAGGATGTCTGAAGAAGATTTAAAAATATGACCTAATCAGTAAATAGACAATGATTCTACTAATAAGAAAATATACAATGTTTTTTTTTTTTTAAGATATATCTACACCACATTTACAAAGCTTGGCTTTCTATACGCTGGACCATGGAGCAGTCCCAACAAATGTTAAAGGACTGGAAGTGTTCAAAATACGTTCACTCAGCAAAGAACCATAATAAAATTACACTAGAATACAGTAACAGAAAGATAAAACTAAAATAACCTAAAAACAGAAACAAAAAAACCACAAAGAATACTTTGCTTGGAAATTTCAAGATGAACTTCTAAATAACCCGTGGGTCACAGAAGATACTAGGACGTAGATCAGAAAATATCCTTTATTGAATAATAATAATCCTTGAAACGTTATGAGAGTTGTGCTTAGAGAAAAATGTATAACCATACATGGACATATTAAGTGAAAAAAAGTCTAAAAAACCAATGATGTAAGCATCCACCTCAAGAATTCATTAAAAAATGACCAGCAAATCAAATCCAAAGAGAGGAAGAAAAAACTTCAAGCAAAAATTAATAATTAGAAAATAAACAAGAGAAAGGGCAGTAAAACAAAGTTAATACTTTGAAAAAACTTTAAAAATTGATGAATCCTAGAATGGGAGAACCCAGAAATAAACCCACACTTACATGGTCAATTAATCTACGACAAAGGAGGCAAGAATATACAATGGGGACGAGATAGTCTCTTCAACAAATGGTGTTGGGAAAACTGGACAACTACATGCGAAAGAATGAACTGGATCACTTTCTTACACGATATACAAAAATAAATTCAAAATGGAATAAACACCTAAATGTGAGACCGGAAACCATAAAACTCCTAAAAGAAAACATAAGCAGTGATTTCTTTGACATCAGCTAGATGTAGAAACATTTTTCTAAATAGGTCTTCTTACAAAAGGGAAACAAAAGCAAAAATAAACTATTGGGACTACACCAAAATAAAAAGCTTTTGCACAGAGAAGGAAACTATCAACAGAACCAACAACCTACTGAATGGGAGAAGATATTTGCAAATGATATATTCACTAAGGAGTTAATATACAAAATATATAAATAACTTATACAACAACACAAAAAAACCCCCAAATAACCCAATTTAAAAATGGGCACAGCACCTGAATAGCCATTTTCCAAAGACAACAGATGGCCAACAAATGCTCATCATCAGGGAAATGCAAATCAAAACCACACTGAGATATCACCTCATACCTGTCAGAATGGCTAAATTCAAAAACAAAACAAATAACCAATGTTGGTGAGGATGTGGAGAAAATGAACACTCATGCACTGTTGGTTAAGAATGTAAATTGGTACAGCCACTATGGAAAACAGTATAGAAGTTCCTCAAAAAATTAAAAATAGAATTACCATATGATCCAATAATTCCAGTACTTAACCAAAGGAAACAAAAAAACATTAATTTGAAAAATTATATGCATCCCTATGTTTACTGTGGCACTATTTACAATGGCCAAGATATGGAAATAACCCAGTGTCTATCCACAGATGAATGGATAAAGAATTTGTGGTCTTTGTGTGTATGTGTGTGTGTGTGTGTGTGCGTGTGCATGTGCGTGTGTGTGTGTGTGTGTGTAATGGAATATTAGTCATAAAAAAGAATGAGATCTTGCCATTTGCAACAACATGGATGGGCCAAGAAGGTATAATGCTAAGTGAAATATGTCAGTCAGAGAAAGACAAATAAACATGTGATTTCACTCATGTGGAATATAAGAAACAAAACAAGAAACGAGAGACAAACCAAAAAACAGACTCAAATACAAAAAACACACTCATGATTGTAGGGGCTGAGGTGGGGGGAGATGGGTGAAATAGATAAAGGGGATTAAGAATACACTTATCATGATGAGCACTGAGAAATATATAGAAATGTTGAATCATTATATTGTACATCTGAAACTAATAGAATGCTGCATGTTAATGATACTTCAATTAAAAAAACTGATGAATCCTTGGTGAGATCAAGAAAAATCAAGAAAAATGGAGGAACTTCAAATAACTATTACCAAGAATGAAAAAGGGCTCATCATCACAACAGAGCCTATGATATAAAAAAAATAAGGTGTTAGAAATAATTTCCTGTGAATCAATTTAAAAAATTAAATTCAATGAATAAACGCTGACACATACAAAATTAGAAAATCTGATGTCAAGTCTCTCCATATTGATTTATAAAACCAATAAAATCCCAATCAAAATTCCAGTATTTTCTCTTTTTCTAGAAATAGGGAAGATGTGGGGCGCCAGGGTGGCACACTCGGTTAAGCGTCTACCTTTGTTGGGCTCAGGTCATGATCCCAGAATCCTGGGATCGAGTCCCACATCTGGCTCCCTGTTTCCACAGGGAGTCTAGTTCTTCCTCTGCCCCTCCCCCTACTCATTCTCACAATCGCTCTCTCTCTCTCTCTCAAATAAAATCTTTAAAAAAAAAAGAAATAGGCAAGATGATTCAAAAAATTCATGGATATACACATGGTCAAAATTAGCCAACATACTCTTATGGAAAAAGAACTAGACTGAAAAATTAATCTGATATCAAGACTTAATTTAAGCACCAGTAATCAATTAAGATGGTATAGTAAGGATAAACAAATCAATGGAATGGAATAGAGAATTCAAAAGATCCATGAACATATGGGCACTTGATTAGGACAATATCCTAAAAAAGCAGCGAAAAAAGGAAAGTCTTTTCTTTCTTTTATTGAGGAATAATTGACAAACCACATTGTATTAGTTTCAGGTGCACAACACAATAACTTGATATTTATATAAATTATGAAATGGTCACCACAATAAGTCTAGTTATTGTCTGTCACCATACAAGGTTTTCATAATATACTGACTATATTACCCATGCTGTACATCACATCCCCATGTCTTATTTATTTTATAACTGCAAGAAGTTAAAGTCTTTTCAATAAGTAGTATTTGGTCAACTGAATGACCCATTAAAAACAAGACCCAAAACAAAAAACTTCACACTGTACATACTACACCTAAAAATAAATTCCAGATTTAAGGGTTAAATGTAAAACTAAATAGTTTCTAAGAGGTTTGTTCATGATGTTGGGATAAGCAACAATTTCTTTACAGAGACACAAAAGGCACTAACCACAAAAGAAAGCCTACATTAAAATTAGGAAGTCCTGAACTTCAAAAGACACGCATATAAAAGCAAAATGACAAGCCAGAGAGTGGAAGAAGATACTTAACATACAAATTAATAGACAAAGAGCCTTATAACCAGAATATATTTTTTTAAAAAATACCATAACCTTAAAAACTGCTACAGATCATTAAGAAACAGACTTCCTAATATAAAAAATAGACAAGAGATTTAAACAGACACTTCATAAAAGAGACTATCCAAATGGCCAATAAAGGCATGAAAATGTGCTCAAGCCAACAGGGGAATAAAATAAAAACCCAAATAGATATCCATCTAAATGGTTAAGTTAAAAAAACCAATATCAAATGTTGGTAGGGATGTGGAGTGAAGAAAACTCTCATACACCCCTAGTGGGAATTTAAATGATTATAAAACATTTTGGAAAATAGTATGGCATTAATTTAAACATACACATATTCTATAACACAGCAATTTCACTCCTAAGTATATACACAAAAGAAAGGGATGTACATAGCCAAATCAGACATGAAGGAAAAAGTGTTCAGTACCATTCTTTGTAACACCAAAAACGGAAACAATCCAGCTGTCCACCAATAACGTTGGTAAAATAAATAAATAACATAGATAATAAATTGTGGGATATTTATATTATAGAATAATGTTCAATAACAAACTACAATGACATGAAAAAGCATAAATGAATCTCATAAACAATGTTATGCAGAAGAAGCCATGTAAAGAAGATTACATCTAATGAATCCATTTATACAAAGTTCAAAAAAGGCAAAACTAATCTATGTATTTAGAAGTCAGTAGAGTGACTACCATGGCTATCTATCGCATATGTGAAGAATTGAAAAAAGGAAATGATTGTAAGGCGTATGAGCAGGGATTCAAGGGTATTCTTAATATTCTATTTCTAGACCTCAGTAGTATTTAAAGGGGTATGTTCATTATTTGAATTCTTGAGCTGCACACTTATGACTTCTGCATTTAATCCATTATATGGGGCACCTGGATGGCTCACTTGGTTAAACATCTGCCTTAGGCTCAGGTCATGATCCCAGGGTCCTAGGATGGAGCCCCGCATCAGGCGCCCTGCTCAGTGGGGAGTCTGCTTCTCTTTCTCGCTCTGCCACTCCCCCTGCTTGTGCTCTCTCTCTCAAATAAAATCTTTTTTAAAAAAATCCATTATGTGATATTAATAAAAAGCTTTAAATAAATAAAGTTAATCTATCTTACTTATTGATTTGAGACTCATCTTTCTGAAATAATTTCCTAGGTACCAGGCTCAGTTTAATTTTGAAAGCACAACTAATTAAAATTTAAATCAACCCTTCATTAAGCACATTTCAAAATGCCAAGCATTAAGCTAAGTTTTGACATGGCTACAATGCCAATGGTGAGATAACAAATACGATCTCATACTCTTGGGTTTTTTTTTTCTTTTTTAATGACTTTATTGAGACATACTTTACATATTTGTACAATTTTCAATGACTTTTTAGCAAATTCACCAAGTTGTACAATCACCACGATAAATACATTTTAGATCATTTTCATTAACCCAAAAGAGCCCTCATATTCATTTACTATTAATCCCCACCCCCCACTCCACCTTAGTCAATCACTAATTTATGTCTTCATAGATTTGCCTTTTCTGGACATTTCAAATAAATGAAATCATACAGTATGTGCTCTCTTATACCTGGTTTCATTCACTTAGCATAACACATCCAAATCATAGCATGTATCAGCAGCTTGTACCTGTGTATTACTGAGTAATATACCATTACATGGATATGTCATATTTTTTAATCCATTTATTAGCTGGTAGACATTTGGGTTGTTTCCACCTTCAGGCTATTATAAATAATGCTGTTGAAAAACATTCATGTGCAACTCCTTGTATGGATATATGTTTTCATTTCTCTTGAGTAAATCCCTACGGGTGGAATTGCTGGTTCATATGGTAAATTTATGTTTAACTTTCTTAGTTAATTAATGTATATTCAATTAGATAGACGGACAGATGTACAGAATCTAAGTAGAAAGCAAGAATGGTGATCAGGAAGGATTTATAGAAAATTTAAGACTTGAGGTTAATCTTAAAATGTCTTAAGCTTTGAATATCAGTAATAGGTGTGCTTTTATTAAAAACAAGTATTTCAAATTAATGTTTGATGCAAAGCATCCAATTTTTAGTTAAAGCAACAGATTTTGCACAGCTAGAAAAATGCAACTGACACTGAAGGACTGAGTTATGAGCAAATGGTCCATATTCCCCAGCAATATGTAAATCTTAAAGTATTAAAATAACCATAATTTTCAAATAAATCCTACTAATCATTTCTAACATAAAAAATAGATTAAACATCCTACAGATGAATGCTGAATAACTATGTTTAATTTTAGGAACTTTTTCAATGGCCCAAAAGCTCATTCCCTGGATTAGAATGTAAATAAATATACGCTAACTAAGCTTTTTAACCTAGAGTGGTCAACTAAATCAACGAACTATCAAGTTAAGTTTGGAAGAGAGATGTACTCCTAACATATTCCGTTTCTTTCAATATCTCACTCAATACAACATGCAAAAGTTTAAAAAATTATCTTCACAATTGCATGAAAAAAATACTGTTCTCTTCATTACTTATTTTTCCCAGTTAAGCACAACAGGAAATATACCAATGTCTACTTGAGTGGCAAAGTACAATAAATATATAACGAAAAGATAAATATTTCACTCGACAGTAAAATCATGAACAGTTAAAACAATTCTCCTTCATGGGTTTTAGCAGTTTCATTAAGATATATCTAGGTATGGTTTTGTTTGAGTTTATCCTACTTGGGATTAACTGAGCTTCTTATTTCTTATAAAAATGTATGTCTGTCATCAAATTTAAGCGATTTCTGCCCATTACTTCCTGAAATATCTTTTCTATCCTATTCTCTCTCTTTTTCATTCTAGGACTCTAATTACATGCATGCTAGATATTTTTATTACTGTTCCATATGTTCCTGACTTTTCATTCACTGTTTTTAATATTTTTCTCCTCATTATTTTTCAGACTGGATTATTTATGTATCTTCAAGTTCACAGACTCTTTTGTCATTTCCATTCTAATACTGAGCCCATTCAGTACATTTTTTATTTCAGGTATTGTACTTTTCAGTTCTAAAATTTCCATTTAGCTTTCTTTTCTAGTTTCTATTCCCTACCCAGAAGTTCTTTCAATTCATTTCAAAAGGGTTTACCTTTACCTCATGTGCATAGTTATAACAGCCATTTTAAAGTCTTTGTCTGACTTTAAGTCCAACATCTGGTTCATTTTGGAGTTGGCATATTGTCTTTTAAATATTGGTCAGATTTTTCTGGTTCTTTGTATTCTGAGTATTTTGGTTTGTATCCTGGACATTTTGAATATAATGTTGCAAGACGCTGGGTCTTGTTAAAGTTATCTGTAGATTGATTTTGTTGTTTTGTAGGCAAGTAACCTGGTTGGGTTTAGATCAAAAGTTCTGCCTCACTTTCTGTGGGTTGTAGTTCCAATGTCAGTTCAGTTTTCAAAGCTTTTGCTATGTTGCTTATAGTCTATTTATGTGCAGCTCAGAGGTAGGCCCAGGCCTTGTAGCAGTCATACACACAATGAGAGGATCTCTTTCTCTATTCTTTTTCTGGGATTAACCCCATATTCTCCAGCTCATAGAACTTCTTTCTCCAGGCCTCTGGAGGGAAATATGTGGGTTTTCTTGGAGTTTTAGCTGCCTCTGCTGCCATCATGCAGTTCTACATGAGTAGGATGTTTCTGGAGGCCAACAAAGCAGTAAGAGAAAAGAGGAATAAAAAGATAACAGGGACTCCACAGTCCACATCTGGGGCTGTCCTCAGGGCAGGGCCAGGAGGAAAAAAAAAAGGGGGGGTATGAAAATGAACAAAAAACAAGTATTCCCCCTACTTCTCTGACTCATAGGGTCTCCTTTTTCCTTCTTTTAGCCAGACATATGAGGCTTCCTAAGAGCTTTTGCTGCCCATTACACAATTCTGCAAAGAGGACTTGTCTGGGTCAAATCTGGGACAGTAAAGAGTGAATAAAAATGGGCAACTCTGAGCACATGGGTCACTTCTTCATGTTTTGGCTCTCCTCCCCCATCTACCTGCTATTGTTTCTGAGCCATAAAGTAGCTTCTTTTAGCATTTTGTTCAGAGTTTTAGTTGTATCAATGAGACAGGCTAAATGTACTTACTCTATCTTTTAAAGCATGATACACTATATACCCTTCAAGCACCATAAATCCAAAGGACTTGTATAATTAATTTATACTTCCACATATTGTTCCAAATAAATATAAATATATATATATATATATGATAAAGAAAAATTTTATAACAGAATAAGGAAGAACAAAGGAAAAGAAAAAACAGAACCAGGAAAAAGGTTAATATGAAAACAGGACACAAGTCCCTTTTATTTGTTAGATTTAGACCAAAATCTGGCTTCAAGATTCCCAACAGCTACCTCAAAAGAAGAACATAATGTTCACGGAATAAAAACAAACCAGGTTATCAAACCAGATACAACTCTCTCTGACCCTGAGATCATTGTTAAAATAAACCCTCTAGGGGCACCTGGGTGGCTCAGTCTTAAGCGTCTGCCTTCAGCTCAGGTCATGATCCCATGGTCCTGGGATGGAGCCCCACGTCGGGCTCTCTGCTCGGTGGGAGGCCTGCTTCTCCCTCTCCTGCTCCCCCTGCTTGTGTTCCCTCTCTCACTGTGTCTCCCTCTGTCAAATAAATAAATTTAAAATAAAAATAAAATAAAATAAACTCTCTAATAAATTTCACAGGATAATTTGCAATAACTTCCCTAAATAAAGGCCACATGCCAAAAACAATCAGTAAAATCAGTTCCAGAGAAGGTCAATATGATGGGTCCAGATATAAGATTCAGGCTTAATTAAGAGATGGAACGTAAACTAAAAAAGAAATAGATACACTATATATTCTTTAATCATTCACCCATATCACTCTTCTTGGCAAAGCTTTGCAAGGTTCTGCATAACAGTGAGTTTGAGATTACATCCCCTGACAAGTACCTGTTGGACAACTTTTTTATGTAGCTACTGTAGGTACAGAGATTTGTATTGTAACAGTCAACCCAGATGGGGACAGAAGCAGCATTCTCTTACAAGAAATTGCGGACCCTAATAAAAAAGACTAGCATCTAAACAGAAGGAATAAATCTACCCCATTCATTAGGTAAACCAGGAGAAGCACCTGGAACCAGAGCCAAAATTTCTTTCAAAAATGTAATTTTGAATCTGCCTGAATAGTTAAAAAAATAAAAAAGATAATCAAAACAGAAAAATATGGTAGCAATATTTTTACTCTAGTTTAGAGAAAATATATTCAAATGATATTAACTATATAAGAAAATCAATAAAGCGCTTCAAAATATTTTTAAGCAATGCTAACTACTTTATATAGCCTCCAACATAAAACTAATAAACTACTTACAAGTTGTATACCCAAAAAACTAAATGTAGTTATTATCTAGATAACAAATCCTGAGGCACTTGTGCCAAAAAATGATAATCAAAATTGCAAACACTGAAACTTAAGTCAATACTAATCAATTTATAACATAAACCCTTTCAACTATTCCCATCATTTTAATATAATATTTATGAAAAAAGTTTGCCAAAGTTAAAATAATCTATAAATAAAAATAATGAAAATCACTGAGATGTTTTAATATGAATGCCAAAATTATAGCAATTAAACAAATCACATGGAAAACCACTCTTGTTCTCTTAAAGGTTCACTTCAGTGTTATACCAGTTAACTTTTGTTGCAAACAAACCAGCCAAAACTTAGAAGTTTAAAACAACAAACATTATTATTTCTCAGAATTCTCTAGATCAGCTACGAATTTTATCTGGTCTCAGCTGGCAACTAATGTCATTGGTTAGCAAGATGAGCTGGGACACCTGATAGCTTAGGTGTGGGTGGATGGCCTAGGACAATAGTCAGCAAACTTTTTATTAATGGGATAGTAAACACTTTTTGTCTTGCATGATATATGAGTAAAATTGTAGAACTGCATTTCACAATGTACCTCAATATGCAGATTTTAAAAAGATTTTATTTATTTATTAGAGAGTGCGTGTGCATGCACACAAGGGGGAGGGGCAGAGGGAGAAGCAGACTCCCCTTTGAGCAGGGAGCCTGACGAGGGACTTGATCCCAGGACCCTGGGATCATGACCCCAGACGAAGGCAGATGCTTAACCGACTGAGCCACCCAGGAGTCCTCGATATGCAGATTTAAAGCCAACAATATAACATTAATATTATGTCCCATTTTCCTAGAGCACTGTTAATAACACTTCCATAAACACATTCTTTACAAACGTACTAAAAATAAAAAGGATTTGCTTAAAGTGAAGCCATTAAGTTTTGTCCATCTCAGTTTAGCAGTAAGAATCTCACAACCATGGGGCGCCTGGGTGGCTCAGATGGTTAAGCATCTGTCTTCGGCTCAGGTCATGATCCCAGGGTCCTGGGATCGAGTCCCGCATCGGGCTCCCTGCTCAGCAGGGAGTCTGCTTCTCCCTCTGTCTCGCTCTCTCTCTGTCTCTGTCTCTCATGAATAAAAAAAAAAAAAAAAAATTAAAAAAAAAAAAAAGAATCTCACAACCACAATTCCCTTAAAGCACCAAAAACTAGGTTCAGAAAATATACTACCACACAAGCAAATGACACATTCACGATCTAAAATTTCAATTTCAGTTTGCAAAGTCAAAGGAGAACTGTGACAACTTGATCAATTACAGAAGGTGAATTTCTAATTACATAAAAAAGGAATTCTAACCCAACCTTTAAATTATTTTGCTATGCTTTAAAAGCAGATTAGGATTTCTGAATAACCAAAGACAAAACAAATTCTATTAAGATAGTCTGTTTGTAGAATTTGATATATTATTGTAAACAAGCAATCCATTTACTAAAAGCTTCATGCTTCCTCTTCCTCTTAAAATATATGCTAAAAATACTCAAAAGGCATTATCAAAAACTAAAAAGAAGTTCATAATTCTAGCAGGGGACAGGTTGATTGATTTGAGAGATTAAGTAGTTCAATCCATTGTTTCTAAATACTGAAACAATAGACTAAAATCCACGGTAATTAAGTCAGTTCCTAAGAAATACGCACTGCCTGATTGACATTTAAACCCCCAAATTCCTGAATAATGAAACTGTTAAGGGAACTAAATACACACATCTAGTTTCAATAAAGTTGGCACTACCTTAAAATATTCTGCATAAATAATTTTAACCTTAAGCATTAAGGAAATGATTAAAACCACATTTTTCATAACAAAGGGGTTTAATTGACCTTTATTTTATTAGCTTACAATTTGCTTCACCACTGTTTTCTTAAACCACTCAAATGGTATATATACCTTGACAACATCTCACAGATGGTTATGATTAAGTGTAACAAGACAACAAGCTCATTGAAAACCTTTACAGATGCTTAGCTAATAGGATGTCACATTAAATCTGATATAAGATTTAAAAACTTTATATCAATTATATTATAAACAAAGATATAGCATCTGAAATTGATATTCAAACATTTCTAAATTAATTCCATAAAAGCACTAGTTAGTAATATACCTATTTAAGAACAGTTTTAAAAACAAATGTAGACATTACACAGCTTATCCACATCACACAACTTGCTTGCAGCATGTGCCTTTGGGGGAGGGGGATATATACATATATATTTTTTGCTTTCAACATCTTAGATATAGATGTTTCTAACTACAAAACTCTGGTAAACGTCAGGATTCGATTTGACTACTTCTTACTTCCTCTCTTAATGCTTAATGACTAATTCCTCAGAGATGTCCTTAAAAGCCCTAAAATATTGGACTTGGGTAGAAACTTTCACCAGCAATCAATCAGAAGCAAATTAGATGATTGTGTTGAAATGTACTACACTGTTTAAGCTAACAAATGAATGAAGAAGGGTAGTATATCGGAACATATGCCACTACACTGAAGTCGCTAAAAGGGTTTGTTGGAAGAATATTTGGTTTCCAGTGGAGCAAATATGGAATAAGAAGGGACAGTGATAAAAGAATACCAAAGTCATATGGAAATCCAAATATAGTGACAGACACAATTATTTTACTAATTGCTAATGAATACAGTCAAGTGGCTTCAAAAAGCAAAACTTTGCTTGGACTACTTCAGGTTTTGACCTCTGCATGAGCAAATGCATTTAAACTGAAGCCCACCAAAATTGATTAACGGCGCCAGCCAAGGCGAGCATGTAGTTGAAGCTTTTTCCATCTATCACATGGCCCCAAGGATAGTTAAATGAACCTTAAAATGGCTACAAACAGCTCAATGACTACACAGAGTCCTGCCAATTAGAAATAATTAGGCAGTCATTTTGGTGGTAAGTCTTTTTAAGTGCATACATAACGATGCAATGATGCTTATTAACGATCTCATATGAGCTATGCTCAAACAGCCTGAAATAATTATGCAACTATCACAAAGCCTTGCTCATCTCTGTACTTCACCTTAATGCATTTAAAAATCCACTTCATTACCTCCAGTAATTAATCCTCCATTAATTGAAGGAAAAGCTCAGTTTACCAAGCTTCGTTTCTAATTATCTTATAAATAGTTATGGTTCTAATTAATGTGTTCATTAAGATGAATATCTTTCTCAAAGCCATGCTCAGAGCAAAGGTTCCACTTATTTTCTCAAAAGCCTAACTAGCCATAAGGTGAGGCCATTTTGGTTGCATTTGCTTTTATTTTAGTATACTCAACCTCCTAATTGGCATTTAAAATCTAATATAGAGAAACTTCAAGAAGGCTATATAGGGGAAACGGGCAAAAAGATATTTTCAAACTCTTCTACAATCAATAATCTTAAAATCTTAATAGGAAAACTTTAGTGCATCTTTTTTGATAAAAATTGACTAATATGCTTAAGGACTATATCCAAGTGAATTTAAATTCCATACAAACTAGCTTTTGCCCCTTCTCAATTAGAAAATAAGACAAGAAAGATTAAATGTGCTATTAAAACAAATGCATTTAAATTTATATTAGGTTACCTAGCTAAATTGACACTATAAAACAATTACTCAAGATAAATTGTCAGCCATCAAAGAAAAAACTTACACATATCCTGGGATTACCAATATTTCATATCATTTTGGAGGCACAGCTATTGTATGTACTTTTTAAAAACAGGAACCTAATTCTGTGCTACAAAGTATCCAGCACTTAAACACTGTATACAATCAAAATACAAAATAGAATGCAAAATAATTTTTATAAACATGAGTATTTTTATAATTTTGTCATTTTTTAAAACAATTATGTAAATAGTCTAGAAACACAAAAAAGTATTCTTAATTTTTAAAAAAAACAATTTTATGTTCCATGAACAAAACAACCAGAACAATTTATTTGGGAAACAAGTAAGTAAAATCCTTTAATAAAAAAGAATAGTTATTAGTATAATAGTCCTGACAGTTAATAATAAAGCTAGAGTTCCACATATGATAGATGTCTCCTGCTTCTTTGTAATTTGCTGTTGCTCATTAATCTTCCCCCTTGTCTTCTGGAAGATAAGCCCACATAAAAAGTTTCATTTATGAATTAAAAAAAAATACTCATTCTATAAGCAAAATTCTTTAAAAAAATTTTCTTCATAGAGAATTATGGTAAGCGTAATTTCTAGCATAAGTTTCTCAAGAATAAACTCAAAAACATGCTTTACACAAAACCACAGTGACCTTGTGTTCCCACATTTAAATTTCTGATTGTAGAGACTAAAGATTTTCTAGAAGGGTAGATAGAGTCACAATGAGGGAAGATTTCATGTTTTATAGCAACATTCATTCATTCATCCTTCTATATTCCAGGCACTTTCCAAGGTGCTGAGGTTACAGTGGTAAATAAGACAGGAATGGGCTCTGCCATAATGAAGAATCTAATTTTTTAAATTAAGTACTCCTAATAACTTAAAAGAAACATTGCTATAACACAGAAACAGGCTGGTTTTAGCTATAACTTTTAATTACTATCATGTAGGTCGCCATCAAGTACTCCTTAACATCCAGAGTGCCAATCCCCTAATATATGCAAAAGATCCTTGAGAGAAGACACGTTGATCCACCCATCTGTGTGTTGCTGAACGAAACACAACATAGGCACCAAGTTGCACCATTAAAACAATAATGCATGCAATTCAGAGACATGAATATAAATGTATCTATGAGAATGTCAGGTTTGGTGTACCTAACCTTTTAAATTTTAACCACTTCAATGACCCCATACCTACTGGCACAGAATAGTGATCCTCAGCCCTGGCTTTGTAACACTCCAAGATGTCTCCAACAACTTCAAAATGAGAATAAAAGTTCTCATGGCAAAACTTATTAAGTGATTTTTATTTAAAAAATAAGTATCATTTCAAGTGGAAAGGGAAAGGAGAGCAAATGGTGATGATGCAATATCCAGAAGGTTAGAAATTATTCTTCCCTTTTTATCTAGAGAAGTTAAAGGATATAATTTCTGTTTATCTTGAAAGTGTTTTATCATCATTTACTCTCTTCCTTTTTACTCCCCTACTGCCACTGAACAATTAAATCTAAAGAAATAAAGCCAGTGAACATCTTTAGCAACACTACAAAGCTTCCCATAATTACCTGACCAACATCACAATAATGATGTCATGTTAGCCCCTCAGAATCCATTCTTTCTTTTGGTCTAAAATTTCTTCCTGTGTCAACAGTCTTATCCACATAAGTAAATTGGAAGCAAGAGTTCCTAACAGGCAATAATGAAAAGCTGAAAAAAGTAAGCAATCCAAAAAGCTTAGATTCTAATGAACTGAATTTAAACGGATTTAAATAGTTAACATTCCTAATGAATTTGATTAGGCTCTAAATTTAGAGTTAAGTAAAATGCTAATTCCCCTAACTACTAGATTAGAAGTAATGTTAATTCTTTACCATTACATAGATACTAATGACAAAAATAAAGGCAATCCATTACAAAATCATTGATATGCCCTTTCCTCACTCCAGTTAGTCAAACAAAGCCAGACTAAAAATATTCTACCAGTAGGCCAGACCAAAAATATTCTATGAGGAAACTTCTGTTATCTACAGCTCATACAGTGCCAATTAATGGTGTTGAGTCCCAGGCACCTTAGTTTTAATATCTAAATCTAAATACCTTTCACGGACATGATTAACTTACAGTATTTAAAGAAGCCACACAAAACATTAAACAGAAGAGACAGCTCTGTTAATCCAGTCGTTTTCTTCATAAGGCCCATCAAGAGTTTGGCAGTGTTGATTACTGTTCAGAATATAGTCATTTTCCCCACCCATACCATAGGCAGAGTATTCTCCCCTTATCCCTGACTTTGAGTTTAGCCACATGGCTTGCCCTGACCAATGCAATGCTGGCAGAAGTGACACTGAGCATGAGAATTAAATATGCTTGGGAAGTTGGGCTTGTTTTCCCTTTGTCTAAGAAAAACCTCCTTTGATTAGCTGCTGAGCCAAGGATGAGGAGAAATACAAGGAGCAGGGCTAATCTCAACCCCAGGACTGGAGCCAAGGCCAAGGAGCCCAGCCTAGAGAAGAAAAGGCCCAGTTGACTCACAGATGTCTGTGTGAGAAATAAATCTTTTTGTTGTGTGTCACTGGATTTTGAGATGGTTAGTAAGGAACATTGTTGTGGCAATAGCTGAATGATACAAAGATATTAGCAGCACCAGAGAATATTAAAGCTTTGGAGCCAGCCAAAATGGAACAAAGAGGGGCACCTGGGTGGCTCAGTCGGTTAAGCATCTGACTCTTGATTTCAGCTCAGGTCATGATCTCAGGGTCATGAGATTGAGCCCTGCATCGGGCTCTGTGCTGGGCAGGGAGCCTGCTTAAGATTCTCTCTCTCCATCTCCCCTACCCCTCTCTAAAGATATGAAAAAAGAAAAGGAACAAACAGTAAAACCCAGTAGACAATAAGGGTTCAAAACCCAAAAGGTTATGAATCTCCAGCTCTAGTCATAAGAGTATGATCAAAGTTATTTGACCTCTGGAGTCTGTTTCCTCATCTGTTAAGTGAAAGCAAATACAGACTTAAAGTTAGAAAGGCTCTGTGGCCATCAAATAACCTATCATGACAACACAATTGCCTAATTCCTAACATATAGTAGATACTCAAGTTTCCTTTCTATCTTTCTTCTTGGCTATAAATCAAGCTATTTTTTTTTATTTCAACATACTTTCACAAAATTTTTATTACATGTGAATAGGTAACCCCATTTTCTTTATTAAACTTTAAAGTAGACACCTGTTAAAAGTAATTCTAGAATATCTATTTCTAAGAACCCTCCCCTTTCTCATAGATCCTACTAATCATCTTTCCCTTTCCTATTATAAATCTTAAGTTTTTCATGATGATGCATTGTACATGAAACACAGGACAGACTTTTGCTTGTTTAATAAACAAAATTCCAATATCTTTCCTATTTTCCTCTATATTTCATCTCTTCCTCAAAAAAGGTGACAAACAGCAGTTAAATCATCAACATGTATTTCCTCTGTTTCAGAAGAACAGAGCATATTGATCAAATAATACTTACAAAATTATCTGAGTTATTCAGAAGATGCACTGTACAAATTAAAACTTCATAGTATGAATTTATTTTTTAAATTTTAATAAGTGACTAGCTTGGGGTAGTGATGATTTCTTTAAAAAAACAGAGGCTTCAGGGAAGGTCAAAGACTCAAACACAGAAACAATCATTCATCATAAAAGACTTCAGGGGACGTTTTAATAACTACCTGTGGCAGGATCTCTCTCATATTCATTATAAAATTCCCAAGGCAGACTTGCTTTCTCATTCATTCTCACAAACATACAAAATGGAGGCTTCCCATCAAATGTAGTGTGAGTAGATGCATTTAAGCACCAGCTGTTTGATCACTGCTTTGGTCACCCTAGTTTGCAATGGACAATATTAAAGCTTTACAGGACTGACATGAACACACACACGTGTGCATGTGCTCTCACAAGGCACTAAACAAAAATTACTGAAGCTATGTGATATTCATGTTTATTTTTAAATGCTCGGCCACAAAAAATATGATTGAAAAAGACCAACTCATGATTGAAGATCTCACTCACATTTTTTAAAAGGGCTCCAAATTTTTTAGAGTTCTCATCAAAAAAGTATACATATTTGTATTATATTTGTGTGTTTAGCTCCTTGACATGGAGTAATAGAATAATCATTTTTTTTTTTAAGATTTTATTTATTTGACAGAGAGAGACACAGCAAGAGAGGGAACACAAGCAGGGAGAGTGGGAGAGGGAGAAGCAGGCTTCCCACAGAGCAGGGAGCCCGATGCGGGGCTCGATCCCAGGAGAGCCGAAGGCAGACACTTAACAACTGAGCCACCCAGGTGCCCCAGAATAATCATTTCTTTAACTCTACTGTAGCTTCTCCATTTAAGACACTTTCAAACCCACTGGCTGCATTTCTACTCCTGTTCTACCTATAAAAATGTGCTATAGACTCACCGAATTCTGCTACTCTTCTCTCTGAAAATACAGCCACAGTGCAATCACACTAGGCTTTCAGGGCTTGAAACTGACACTACAACTTACCTCCTCTACCTATAAAATGGGATAAATCATAAGTCCTTCAAATATTGTGAGGAACAAACCAGAAGTGTGTGTGAAAGCGTATTTTGTACACAAGCCTAAAAGGCTACACTAATAGTCCTACAATCATCCTACTGGTTTTCAAGTTCTCCTGCCTTTGACACTGACTCCATTACTTCAAAAGCCATTTAGACGAACCAAGCTTGGCAGACAAACAGCCATCATGTTCTGTCCTAGAATTCTCGAGATCACCTGTCATTTGCCCCAGTGGCTACTCCTTATTTTCCAGTTTTGTAGCCCATCTTGTATCTTGCTTGGCTCCTACAACTGGTGACCTTGTTTTGACCTTGTTATCCACACATTCCTTCTTTATACCACTCTAATTTACAATTTACTGTGTCCGAACTCTGGCTTCACACCCTGCAATCTCTGGCCAAGCCAGCCAAACCCGCAGCTGCACCTTCCTAGACCAGAGAGATTCTCTGAACGGCTATTCCTCTAAAGCCAACATTTTTAGTTTCTAAGTAAGAACAAAAAGAAGAGATGGCATCATTAGGAGAGAGTGCTTTCGAAGCGATTTTTGTAGGAAGAGGACACCCCTATTTCAAAAAAACCCCAAAATACCCTCAATAGCTTAGAGAAATACTGATTCATATTTGTTTCTCATTTCCAGAGTTTTGCCAGCCCAAAGGGAAGGGGGGGGAGTGGAGTGGGGAAGAGGCAATTTTGGGTAGAGGTATTCTAGAGAGTTCTACAAGCAATGTAGACAGTTTGCTGTCTTAGGGAAACTTTTTAGAAATGTTTAAAATGAATACTAAATGGAATATGTCTTCTAAAAATATATTATTTTAAGGCACAGCTATGGATTTCTTCACCAAATAGACGTTAACTGTTACATGGAAAGCAAAGAATTCCTACAGCACTTCATCAAGACTCTGAAAGCATTTGTACATAATTCATAACTCATTAAATGAGCAGACTACTCATACTCTATAAATTAGTATTTCTGAGAGCATTTTTGATACTCTTAGACCCTAAGCTTTTACTTGTTTAAATAGAAACAGTTAAGGGGTGCAGGGGTGGCTAAGTCCGTAGGGCAGCTGACTCTTGTTTTCAGCTCAAGTCATGACCTCAGGGTCAGCAGATTGAGCCGCACGTCAGGCTCCAGGCTGGCCGTAGAGCCTGCTTGGGATTCTCGTTCTCCCTCTCCTTCTGCCCCTCCCCCGACTCTCCCTCTTTAAAAAAAATAAAAGAGATAGTTAAACATCAGTAAATTCAAAGTACTGATAATCCATATAGGCTATATAGATCACTTTTTTTAAAAAAGATTTTATTAATTTATTAGAGAGAGAGAGGGAGAGCACGAGCGGGTGGAGGGGCAGAGGGACAAGGAGACTCCCTGCTGAGCAAGGAGCCCGATTCGGGACTTGATCCCAGGACCCTGGGATCATGACTTGGGCTGAAGGCAGACGCTCAACTGACTAAGCCACCTAGGTGCCCCTATATATCACTTACTTTTAACTGTTTCCCACACAGTGGAAAAAGACTAAATCTACAGAGTAGTTATGACACTGCCAGAACCTCAGGGTCTCTGAAGAGAAAGATCTGTTCTATTCCAATCCAGTTCTCCTTCTGATCAAGATCATTCAGAAGTGAGCATTCACTCTATAACTAAAGACACCTAAATGTCATATTCCCACACTGAGTCATGATTTTAGAACAGGCTTTGGGGCCAGACACAGTAAGTTTATCTTCCCAAAAATTCCAGGTCTACTCTTATTGCTGCTGAGTCCTGGGCACAGGTATAAGATCTGGTTTCCACATCAGCAAATCATGATACCATGATTACCTATTCCACAGAACTGCTCTAAGGAGTAAACAAAAAAACAAACATTAAGCATTCTGTATTAGTACCTGGCCCTTAGTAAGTACTTTAATAGGCAATTCATTATTATTGTTACTGTTGTAACTCAAAACTAATCATCTCAATGTTTAATTTATCCAGTATTTCTTTACTTCTTAACAACTGTGCTGGATTCCTTATAAAGTTTCAATAATAATAAAGAAAAACTAGAAGCATCTAACTTCTTAAAAATTCTACTTGCTGGGGTACCTGGGTGGCTTAGTTGGTTGAGCGTCCAATTCTTGCTTTTGGCTTGGGTCATGATCTCAGAGTCCTGGGAATGAGCCCTGCATTGGGCTCTGCACTCAGTAGAGACTGCTCGTCCCTCTCCATGCCCCGACTTGCTCTCGTGCTCTCAAAAAAATAAATAAATAAATAAATAACTTTAAAGAAATCTATTTGCTAAGTATGATACAGTTAAGGATTCAAGTTGCTTTAGATTTGGGATTTTGTTATGTTTTATTGGGTAAATACCTACAGAAAAAATTACATTTTGCAAACATGTATCCCAATCTCATAATGACCCTAGGATTTCTGATCACATAAATGTGATCTACCTAAGATCACACAACAGATAAGCAATAGACAAGACCGAGGTTTTATATGCCAATGATAATCAAGACATAAAATCTCTCAAAAGCATGTCCCTAAATCTAAGACAATCTTGGTTCACAAAATTTGATAGCAAAGGTACAACATAATGAACACAATGCGTGAGGTATTCAGCTCTCCTTAAAGGTCACACTTATTCAAATTCTGATCAAAGCCAATCTTTCTAATTTCTTAGACTGTAAGATCCAACAAGACCTAAGATCAAGAAAGTACCAAGTAACTCCCCCATCTATTTACTCCTATACACTATCTTTTCAAATCATGCTCCTTAGCTTTCTAGCAATATCAAGGGAACTCTTAAAAACACTCATTAAGTGTTGCCATGCAACACAATACCATGCCACATTATCTTTCTCAGATCAGAAATAAATGTGGTAGGCAAAACTGCTGCCCTTGGTTTTATTCAAGAATGAAAAATAAAAAAAGTTCAAGAATAGAAATAAGCAGTAAATATCCAATAAATGCAAAGAAGAAATACCTCAACAAGCATCTTTAGTAGCAAAGAGTACTATATCCATCCTCAAGTTGCTTCATATAGAAAAGGCTAGATTATGAACTGGCTTTTGGCCTAAGAGAAAATGTGTAAAACAAATAGAACAGAAACCACATATTCAGAAGTGAAATTGGCTCTTCCAATATAACCAAAAATCATACTAAATGTAAAACTCTAAGACCAGAGGATCATGATTCAATTTTTAGTTTAACTCTCATTGCCTTCCGGGAAGAAGAACTTTTTTTTTTTAATTTTATTATGTTATGTTAATCACAATACATGACATCATTAGTTTTTGATGTAGTGTTCCATGATTCACTGTTCGCGTATAATACCGGATGATCCATTCAGTACATGCCCTCTTTAATACCTATCACCAGGCTAACCCCTCCCCCAGGCCCCCTCCTCGCTAAAACCCTCAGTTTCTTTCTCAGAGTCCATAGTCTCTCATGGTTACTCACCCCCTCCGATCTCCCCCCCTTCATTTTTCCCTTCCTTTTTTTTTTTTTTTACATATAATGTATTATGTGTTTCAGAGGTACAGGTCTGTGATTCATCAGTCTTCAACAATTCACAGCGCTCACCATAGCACATAACCTCCCCAATGTCTATGACCCTGCCACCCCAACACTCCCAACCCCAACACGCCAGCAACCCTCAGTCTGTTTCCTGAGATTAAGAATTCCTCATATCAGTGAGATCATATGATACATGTCCTTCTCTGATTGACTTATTTTGCTTAGCATAATACCTTCCAGTTCCATCCACGTTGTCACAAATGGCAAGATTTCAGGTTTTATTGGTGGCTGCATAATATTCCCGTGTGTGTGTGTGTGTGTGTGTGTGTGTGTGTGTGTGTGTGTGTGTGTACACACACCACATCTTCTTTATCCATTCATCTGTTGGTGGACATCTAGGCTCTTTCCATAGTTTGGCTACTGTGAAAATTGCTGATATAAACATTGGGGTGCATGTACCCCTTGGGATCACTACATTTCTATCTTTGGGGTAAATACCCAGTAGTGCAATTGCTGAGTCATAGGGTAGCTCTATTTTCAACTTTTTAAAGAACCTCCATACTGTTCAAGAATGGCTGCACCAGCTTGCCTTCCCACCAATAGTGTAGCAGGGTTCCCCTTTCTCCGCATCCTTGCCAACATCTGTCGTTTCCTGACTTGTTAATTTTAGCCATTCTGACTGGTGTGAGGTGGTATCTCACTGAGGTTTTGATTTGGATTTCCCTGATGCTGAGCAATGTTGAGCACTTTTTCATGTGTCTGTTGGCCATTTGGATGTCTTCTTTGCAGGAATGTCTGTTCATGTCTTCTGCCCATTTCTTGATTGGATTATTTGTTCTCTGGGTGTTGAGTTTGATAAGTTCTTTATAGATTTTGGATACTAGCCCTTTATCTGATATGTCATTTGCAAATATCTTCTCCCATTCTGTCGGTTGTCTTTTGGTTTTGTCCACTGTTTCCTTTGCTGGGCAAAAGCTTTTAATCTTGATGAAGTCCCAATAGTTCACTTTGCCCTTGCTTCCTTTGCCTTTGGCGATGTTTCTAAGAAGAAGTTGCTGCGGCTGAGGTCGAACAGGTTGCTGCCTGTGTTCTCCTCGAGGATTTTCATGGACTCCTGTCTTATATTGAGGTCTTTCAACCATTTTGAGTCAATTTTTGTGTGTGGTGTAAGGAAATGGTCCAGTTTCATTCTTCTGCATATGGCTGTCCAATTTTCCCAACACCATTTGTTGAAGAGACTGTCTTTTTTCCATTGGACATTCTTTCCTGCTTTGTCGAAGGTTACTTGACCATAGAGTTGAGGGTCCATTTCTGGGCTCTCTATTCTGTTCCATTGATCTATGTGTCTGTTTTAATGCCAGTACCATACTGTCTTGATGATGACAGCTTTGTAATAAGAGCATGAAGTCTGGAATTGTGATGCCACCAGCTTTGTTTTTCTTTTTCAACATTCCTCTGGCTATTCGGGTTCTTTACTGTTTCCATACAAATTTTAGGATCTTTTGTTCCATTTCTTTGAAAACAATGGATGGTATTTTGATAGGGATTGCATTAAATGTGTATATTGTTCTAGGTAGCACTGACATCTTCACAATGTTTGTTCTTCCAATCCATGAGCATGGAACGTTTTTCCATTTTTTTGTGTCTTCATCAATTTCTTTCATGAGTATTCTATAGTTTTCTGAGTACAGATTCTTTGCCTCTTTGGTTAGCTTTATTCCTAGGTATCTTATGGTTTTGGGTGCATTTTAAATGGGATTGATTCTGTAATTTCTCTTTCTTCTGTCTTGTTGTTGGTGTATAGAAATGCCACTGATTTCTGTGCATTGATTTTATATCCTGCCACGTTACTCAATTCCTGTATGAATTCTAGCAGTTTTGGGGTGGAATCTTTTGGGCTTTCCACATAAAGTAGCATATCATCTGCAAAGAGTGAGAGTTTGACTTCTTCTTTGCCGATTCGGATGCCTTTGATTTCTTTTTGTTGTCTGATGGCTATGGCTAGGACTTCTAGTACTATGTTGAATAGCAGTGGTGATAGTGGACATCCCTGCCGCATTCCTGACCTTAAGGGGAAGCTCTCAGTTTTTCCCCACTGAGAATGATATTTGCTGTGAGTTTTTCATAGATGGCTTTTAGGATATTGAGGTGTGTACCCCTTATCCCTATACCTTGAAAAGTTTTGATCAAGGAAGGATGCTGTACTTCGTCAAATGCCTTTTCTGCAACTATTGAGAGTATCATATGGTTCTTTTCTTTCTTTTATTAATATACTGTATCACATTGATTGATTTGTGGATGTTGAACCAACCTTGCAGCCCAGGAATAAATCCCACTTGGTTGTGGTGAATAATGCTTTTAGTGTACTGTTGGATCCTATTGGCTAGTACTTTGGTGAGAATTTTTACATCCATGTTCATCAGGATACTGGTCTGTAATTCTCCTTTTTGATGGGGTCTTTGTCTGATTTTGGGATCAAGGTAATGCTGGCCTCATGTGTTTGAAAGTTTCCTTCCATTTCTATTTTTTGGAACAGTTCCAGAATAACTATTAATTCTTTAAATGTTTGGCAGAATTCCTGTGGGAAGCTGTCTTGCCCTGGGCTCTTGTTTTTTGGGATTTTTTTGATGACTGCTTCAAATTCTTTAGTGGTTATAGGTCTGTTCAGGTTTTCTATTTCTTCCTGGTTCAGTTTTGGTAGTTTATACATCTCTAGGAATGCACCCATTTCTTCCAGATTATCTAATTTGCTGGCATATAGTCGCTCATAATATGTTCTTATAATTGTTTGTATTCTTTGGTGTTGGTTTTGATCTCTCCTCTTTCATTCATGATTTTATTTATTTGGGTCATTTCTCTTTTCTTTTTGGTAAGTCTGGCCAGGGGTTTATCAATCTTATTAATTCTTTCAAAGAACAAGCTCCTAGTTTTGTTGATCTGTTCTATCATTCTTTTGGTTTCTATTTCATTGATTTCTGCTCTGATTATTATTTCTCTTCTTCTGCTGGGTTTAGGCTTTATTCATTGTTCTTTCCCCAGCTCCTTTAGGTGTAGGGTTAGGTTGTATATTTGAAACCTTTCTTGTTTCTTGAGAAAGGTTTGTATTGTTATATACTTTCCTATTAGGACCGCCTTTGCTGCATCCCAAAGATTTTGAACAGTTGTGTTTTCACTTTTGTTTCCATGAATTTTTATAATTCTTCTTTAATTTCCTGGTTGACCTATTCATCTTTAGTAGGATGCTCTTTAGCCTCCACGTATTTGAATTCTTTCTGACTTTCCTCTTGTGATTGAGTTCCAGTTTCAAAGCATTGTGGTCCAAAATATGCAGGGAATGATCCCAGTCTTTTGGTACCAGTTGAGACCTGTGGCCCAGGATGTGCTCTACTCTGGAGAATGTTCCATGGGCACTAGAGAAGAATGTGTATTCTGTTTCTTTGGGATGGAATGTTCTGAATATATCTATGAAGTCCATTTGGTCCAGTGTGTCATTTAAAGTCTTTATTTCCTTGTTTGTCTTTTGCTTAGATGATCTATTTCAGTGAGGGGGGTCTTAAAGTTCCCTACTATTATTGTATTGTTGTCAATGTGTTTCTTTGATTTTGTTATTAATTGGCTTATATAATTGGCTGCTCCCACATTAGGGGCATAGATATTTACAATTGTTAGATCTTCTTGTTGGATAGACCCTTTATCATATAGTGTCCTTCCTCACCTCTTTTTAAACTCTTTGGTTTAAAATCTAATTTGTCTGATATAAGGATTGCCACCCCAGCTTTCTTTTGGTGTCCATTAGCATGGTAAATGGTTTTCCACCCCTTCACTTTCAATCTGGAGGTGTCTTTGGGTCTAAAATGAGTCTGTTGCAGACAGCATATCGATGGGTCTTGTTTTCTTATCCAATCTGATACCCTGTGTCTTTTGATTGGGGCATTTAGCCCATTTACTTCAGGGTAACTATTGAAAGATATGAATTTAGTGCCACTGTATTGCCTGTAGGGTGACTGTTACTGTATATTGTCTCTGTTCCTTTCTGGTCTATGTTACTTTTAGGCTCTCTCTTTGCTTAGAGGACCCCTTTCAATATTTATTGTAGGGCTGGTTTGGTGTTTGCAAATTCTTTTAGTTTTTGTTTGTCCTGGAAGATTTTTATCTCTCCTTTTATTTTCAATGACAGCCTAGCTGGATAGAGTATTCTTAGCTGCATATTTTTCTCATTTAGTGCTCTGTATATATCACGCCAGTCCTTTCTGGCCTTCCAGGTCTCTGTGGATAGGTCTGTTGCCAATCTAATGTTTCTACCATTGTAGGTTACAGACTTCTTGTCCCAAGCTGCTTTTAGGATTATCTCTGTCTCTAAGACTTTTAAGTTTTACTATTAGTTG
Source organism: Zalophus californianus (assembly GCF_009762305.2). NCBI lineage: Eukaryota > Metazoa > Chordata > Mammalia > Carnivora > Otariidae > Zalophus > Zalophus californianus. Next base: position 112,005,092 of record NC_045595.1, on the reverse strand, counting down.
TCGGTGTGTTGACCTATTTTTATTGATTTGGAGGGGGGTTCTCTGTGCCTCCTGGATTTTGATGCCTGTTTCCTTCCCCAAATTAGGGAAGTTCTCTGCTATAATTTGCTCCGATATACGTTTTGCCCCTCTCTCTCTTTCTTCTTCTTCTGGGATCCCAATCATTCTAACACTGTTTTGTCTTACGGTATCACTTATCGCTCAAATTCTGCCCTCGTGATCCAGCAGTTGTTTATCTCTCTTTTCCTTAGCTTCTTTATTTCCCATCATTTGGTCTTCTATATAACTAATTCTCTCTTCTGCCTCATTTATCCTAGGAGTTAGAACCTCCATTTTTTATTGCACCTCATTAATAGCCTTTTTGATTTTGACTTGGTTAGATTTTAGTTCTTTTATTTCTCCAGAAAGGGTTTCTCTAGCATCTTCCATGCTTTTTTCATGCCCAGCTAATATGTTTATAATCGTCATTCTGAAATCAAGTTCTGACATCTAATGTCCGTATTTATTAGATCCCTAGCAGTCGGTACTGCCTCTTATTTTTTTTTTTAAGATTTTATTCATTTATTCATAAGAGACAGAGAGAGAGACAGGCAGATGGAGAAGCAGGCTCCCCGCTGAGCAGGGAGCACGACACGGGACTCGATCCCAGAACCCTGGGATCACGACTCGAGCCGAAGGTAGACGCCTAACGACTGAGCCACCCAGGCACCCTTATTCTTTTTTTTGAGGTGATTTTTTTTCTGTCTTGTCATTTTGTCCAGAGGGGAATAGATGAGTGAGAGAAAAAAAGCTAATAGGGTAAGAATGACCCCAGAAAAATATACACTAAACAAATCAGAAGAGACCTGAAACGGAGAAAAGAAAAAAAAAAAGAAAAAGGGAAAGAAAAATAAAAAGACTTTTTAAAAAAAAGAAGAAGAAGATCAAATATGATCATGCTGGTGAATATATCAGTGCCACATTCTAGATTTTGGGCGTATTTTGGTCTGTTAGAAGGAAGTGCCTCCCAAAATTTTAAAGAAAGAAAAGCTTATATATGTATATATATACAAAAATAAGGGTTAATACGATGAAGGGATGAAATATGACTGTAAAGATGAAAATTATAAAAGATTTTTTAAAAGGAATTGATAAGAAGTTGGTTGAAAAAAGAAAGAAGAGAAATTTTAAAAAAAGGGGGGGAGAGAATGTGATCAGGCAGGAGACTAGAACAAAGCCATACACTAGAGATCTAGGGTATATTTTGGTCTATTAGAAGCAACTGTATCCTAAAATTTTAAAGACAGAAAAACTTATATAACTACATGCCAAAAATAAAGTTAACTACTATGAAGGGATAGAATATGACTCTAAAAATGAAAAATAAAAAAGATCTTTAAAAAAGAGATTGATAAGATGTTGGTTGAAAAAGGGAAAAAGAGGGTGCCTGGGTGGCTCAGTTGGTTAAGCGACTGCCTTCGGCTCAGATCATGATCCTGGAGTCCTGGGATCGAGTCCCACATTGGGCTCCCTGCTCAGCGGGGAGTCTGCTTCTCCCCCTAACCCTCTTCCCTCTTGTGCTCTCTATCTCTCATTCTCTCTCTCTCAAATAAATAAATAAAATCTTTAAAAAAAAAGAAAAATTTAAAAAAATAGAGAAAAAAAGAAAATTTAAAAAATTAACTTTGAAAAACTAAAGAATTGGGGGAAAAAAAGCCATGAATTCTATGTGCTGTATTCCCCTAGTGCTGGAGTTCTGCCGTTCTCATTGATCAGTAAACTTGGTCTTGGCTTGCTGTTCTTGCTGATCTTCTGGGGGAGGGGCCTGCTGCTGTGGTTCCCTAATGTCTTTGCTGGGGGTGGAATTGCCCCGCCCTTGCCGGGGGCCGGGCTAAGTAATCTGCTCGGGTTTGCTCTCGGAAGCTTTTGTGCCCTGCAAGCTTTCGGTACAGCTTTGGAGTACGAGAGTGAAAATCGCGCCCTCCCAATCTCCGCCCTGGAGGAGCTGAGAACTCGGGGCCCCACTCCTCAGTGAGCCTCCAGAGAAAAGCAGTTAATCACTACTGTCTCCCCAGTCTCCGGCCACAGTCTGTGCTCACCCGGCCTGTGACCGAGCGTTTCTAACTGTGGTACATGATCCCATTTGGAATCTCCAAACCCAGCAGATTCCTGCAGTGCACTCCCATGCTGCTCCTCCAGGGGGAGGAAGGGCGTCTCCTTGGATCTGCCGCTTGCTGGGTCCCTGCTCGAAGAGCAGTGGCCTGACTGTGCTGCGGGTCACAGTTTATGGCAACCCTGAGCTGAGAGCCCATTCCTGGGCTCCGTCTTTGCAGCCGGCTTCCCCGTTCCGATACCTGGGAGCTCTGCTGCACTCAGGCACCCCCGGTCTTTCTGTGACCCCAAGGGTCCTGAGTCCACACTGTCCCGTGAGGGTTCCACCCCCGGCTTAACTACTGGAGCTACATCCCTCAGTGGAGCAGACTTCTAAAAGTTCTGATTTTGTGTTTCGCTGCTCTATCACTTGACAGTAGCTGGCTGATAGAGGCTCCCTCCCCTGCGGTATCTTCCTGAACATCGCCTCAGATTCACTTCTCCGCACATCCTACCTTCCAGAAAGTGGTCGCTTTTCTGTTCAGAGAGTTGCTGTTATTCTTTTCTTTGATCTCCTGTTGAGTTCGTAGGTGTTCAGAATGGTTGGATACCTATCTAGCTGAATTCCTGGGACCAGATGAAATTTACGTCTCCTACTCCTCTGCCATCTTGCTCCTCCTGAAGAAGAACTATCTTTAAATGAATTCATGCCATCATATGTAACTCACTTTACAGAACAGATACAAGCATGAAATACTGAAATTTTTGTATACCAGATTACTTCACACCGAAGTCCAGACATGAATCCAAGGGAATAACGATAAGAAGAACGTCAATTTCATTATTATAACTTTTACTGTTTTCAAAATGCTTTCACAAAATATCATTTGATTCTTACACATCAGTTCTGTGAACAGAACAGAGGAGACATTCAATTCCAGTCACCAACCCACTAATTGCTAGCTACAAGCTAGACACTACCAATAAAGTGACCAACCATCCTGCTTTACCTAAGATTGCAGAGTTTCTTGGGATACAGAACCTACATTGCTAAAACGAAGAAAGGCACAAGCAAGCAAGTAATGATTGGTCATTTTCTAGCAAAAATTAATATGGCATGGATATTGTTCTCAAGGAACTCACTATTTATTACTGTGAGTCCCATGTTGCAGATTTTTAAAAAAATGGAAGTTCAGCTTAAAAAAAAAAAGTGGGGGTGCACCTAACTGGCTCAGTCAGTAGAGCCTTTGACTCTTGATCTCAGAGTTGTGAGTTCAAGCCCCACATTGCATATGGAACCAAAAAAAAGTTCAGCTAAGATAAATTATTGACCTAAGGTCAACATCTAATAAGAGAAACAAAGCCTGGCCTTGTCCTCTATATTACACTATATCTGAAAAAGAAAACATTTTGCCCTTAAGACACATACATTTTAATGAGTTAATTTTCTCACGAATACAGAAAATATACATATTATATATACATTATAGAGAAAGAAATCTAATATTTCAAGCCATTCACAGGCTCCAATAATCCTACTGTCTTTGGAAAAAAAAGAGCCTAACATGTTTCATTTTACTGCACAATATTAAATATAATTATATATATACCTATATAATTAAAACATGTAATTAAAGCATAAAATATATGTTATGTAATGCCAAGGACTTAAATTAGGTTTCTTATGCTAGCATATTTTAATTAACATTCATTTGTTAATGCTTGTGTAGTGTTTACTACATATAAAGACTGTCTTCCCAACACTTTTCTGATACATAAAAGCAGAGCATCATAATCATGTCTACGGGACACCTGGGTGGCTCAGTTGTTAAACGTCTGCCTTTGGCTCAGGTCATGATCCCAGGGTCCTGGGATCAAGCCCCGCATCGGGCTCCCTGCTCAGTGGGAAAGCCTTCTTTTCCCTCTCCCACTCCCACTGCTGTGTTCCCTCTCTCGCTGTGTCTTTCTCTGTCAAATAAATAAATAAAATCTTAAAAAAAAAAAAATCATGCTACATATGTCCTTTCCCAGATTCTAAGCTCCCTGAAAATCCTGTCTTTGTATTCACACCATGTAGCACAGGGCCTGGCACCTTGATATAGTCATAAAAAAAAAATACACACACACACACACACACACACACACACACACATATATGACATATAAAGCAATATCAAGTATACAACTCTCTAAGATTTTACACTTTAGATAGTGATTGGGGCACCTGGGTGGCTCAGTCGTTAAGCATCTGCCTTCTACTCAGGTCGTGATCCTGGGGTCCTGGGATCGAGCCCCGCATTGGGCTCCCTGCTTGGTGGGGAGCCTGCTTCTCCCTCTCCCACTCCCCCTGCTTGTCCTCCCTGTCTCACTCTCTCTCTGTCAAATAAATAAAATCTTAAATAAAAAACAAAAACAATTTAGATAGTGATGTACATAAATAACCTCAATGAAGTACTTCAAGATAAATATAACATGACTGGTATAGACTAGTAAGTTACTAGGAATTTAAAGGAGAGAGACACTAAAGAAAATTCTTCATAGAATATAATAGAATTATATTCAATTATATTCAATTATATTATATATAATTATATTATAGAATATTACTAGAATATAATCTATTAATCTCACTTTTTTATTAAAAAGGAATCCACTCCCAAATGATATCCCACATAAAACCCCAAAATGTCAGACAATTAGATGGAGATTTGCTCCAGTTATAGCAGTAATACCACCATCACCACAAAGAAAAAAGAAAAATAGCAATCCCAAATGCATCTACATGGACTTCCAAAACTCCACAAATTAAGGATCAATTCTACCCCAAAATACTTCTCAAACATGCTTTCACTCAGTACCACCACACTAGCCTCAGGAGAAATGTTATAGGGACTTCTTTACCCTGAAACAAAAGAACACTAATTAGTATTAGGAAAACATGCAAAAGTATAAATCTAACTGGTAAAGTAAATGTACAAATTCAGAATAATCTAATGCTGCAGAGGTGATGGGTTAACCATTTATAAATCTAGTATGAAAATTAAAAGACAAAAACAGGAAAAATAACAAAAACTACAATAATTTGTAAATGGATACACAAGACAGAGGTAAATTGTGATACTGAAAACATAAAACATGGGAGAGTAAAAATGTAGAGCTTTAGATTGCTTTCAAATTTAAGTTGTTATCAACTTAAAAGAAACTGTCATAAATACAAGATGCTTCATGTAAGCCTCATGGTAACTACGAAGCAAAAACCTACAGTAAATAAACAAAAGAGAAAGAATAAGAAATCTAAGCATAAAACCACAAAAAGCTATCAAATCATAAAAGAGAGCAAGAAAAAAAAAAAAACAAAAAAATTACCAAAAAAAGCCAGAAAACAAAACAACAATAAGCCCATACCTATCAATAATTACTTTAAATGTAAAAGGAGTAAATTCTCTAATAAAAAGACAGTGGCTCAACAGACTTTAAAAAAAAGAAAAACAACTATATGCTGTCTCTAAGAGTCTCACTTCAGCTTTAAAGACACATATACACTGGAAATGAAGGGATGGAAAAGATATTCCATGCAAATGGAAACTAAAAGAAAGCTAAAGTAGCTATACTTCTACTGGACAAGAGACTGAGACAAAGACTGTAATAAGAGACAAAGAAGGTAATTTTATAATAAGAAAAGGATTGGTCCTGCAAATATTTATGCAAACAACATAGGAATACCTAAATATAGAGAGCAAATATCAACAGACCAAAAGGGGGAAACAAGCAGCAATATAATAACAGTAGGAAACTTTAGTACCTCACTTTCATCAATGGATAGATCATCCAGGCAGAAAATCAGTACAGAAACTTTGGACTTCAACAACCCATTATACCACATGGACTTAATAGACATTTACAGAACATTCAATCCAAAAGCAGAATATACGTTCTTCTCCAGTGCACATGCAACCTTCTCCAGGAAAAATCATATGTTAAGCCATAAAACAAGTGAGTTTTTTGGGGGAGGAGGGGTGGGGACAGAGTGAGAGAGAGAATCTTAAGCAGGTACCACACCCAGCACAGAGCCCAACACAGGGCTCGATCTCACAACCCTGAGATCATGACCTGAGCTGAAATCAAGAGTCATGCTTAACCTACTGAGCCACCCACCCAGGTGCCCCAGGCCACAAAACAAGTCTTCACAAATTTAAGACTGAAATCCTATCAAGCATCATTTCCAACAACAATAGGATGAAACTAAATAGAAATCAATCACAAGAAGAAAACTGGAAAATTCACAAATATGTAGAGATTAAACATACTACTGAACAAAAAATGGGTCAAATGAGAAATCAAAAGACGAATCAAAAAATATCTTGAGAAAATAAAAATGGAAGTATATCAAAATTTATGGGATACTGCAAAAGTAATTCTAAGAAGTTCATAGCAATAAATGCCTAGATTAAGAAACAAATAACTCAAATAAACAACCTAACTTGACACCTCAAAGAACTAGAAAAAGAAGAATAAACAAAGCCTACAGTTAGCAGGAAGGACATAACAAAGATCAGAGTAGAAACAAATAAAATACAGTTAGTTGACCCTTGAAAAACACAGAGGTTAGAGGAGTCAACCTCCTGCACAGCAAAAACCCACATATACCTTTTGACTCTCCCAAAACTTAACTACTGATAACCTCCTGTTGACCAGAAGCCTTACCAATAACATAGTCAATTAACACATATTTTATGTGTTGTATACATTATATACTGTATTCTTACAATAAAGTAAGCTAGAGAAATGAAAATGTTATTAAGAAAATCATAAGAAAGACACTGATTAAAAAAACTGAGGATACAAATAAATCGGAAGCTATTTAATGCTCATGGATTGGAAGAATTAATGTTAAAATGTCCATACAACCCAAAGCAATCTACAGATTCAATGCAATCCCTGTCAAAATCCCTATAGCATTTTTCACAGAAATAGAATAAACAATCCTAAAATTTGTATGGAACCACAAAAGACCCCAAACAGCTAAAGCAATCATGAGAAAAAACAAAAATGGAGGCACTAAACTTCCTGATTTCAAACTATATTACAAAGCTATACTCATCAAACCAGTATGGCACTGGCATAAAAACAGACACACTGATCAAGAGAACAAAATAGAGAGCCCAGAAATGAACCCATACATGGATGGCAAATTAACTTATGACAAAAGGTCAAGGAATATACAATGAGTAAAGGATAGTCTTACGTGGTGTTGGGAAACTGGACAGCTCATGTAAAAGAATGAAATTGGACCACTATCTTATACCATATACAAATATCAGCTCAAAATGGATTAAAGACTTGAACAAAAGACAGGAAACCACAAAACTCCTATAAGGAAACAGAGGGGGGTAATCTTCACATTGGTCTCAATAATTTTATATATATAAAATAAGACACTAAAAGCAAAGGCAACAAAAGCAAAACCAACCAGTAGAACCACATTGAACTAAAGTTTCTGTAGAGCAAAGATAACCATCTGCAAAATGAAAAGGCAACCTACAGAATGGGAGAAGATATTTGCAAGTCACATATCTGATAAAAGGCTATTTAAAATATATAAAGAAGTCATCCAACTCAATAGAAAAATAAAACAATTCAATTTAAAAAGAGGTAGAATTCTGAAAAAATTTTCCAAAGAAAACATACAAAGAGCCAGCAAGTAATGAAAAGGTGTTCAACATCACTAATCATCAAAGAAATGCAAGTCAAAACCACAATGAGATATCACCTCACCCCTGTTAGAATGGCTAAAATCAAAAACACAATATAACAAGTGTTGGTGAAGATGTGACGAAAAGGGAACACTGGTGCACTGTTAGAAATGTTAAATTGCTACAGTGACTATGGAAAATAGTATGAAGGTTCCTCAAAAAATTAAAAATAGAACTACAATATGATCCATCAATTCCACCTCTGGGTATTTATCTGAAGAAAACAAAACTACTATCTTAAAAAGATATCTGTACCCCCATGTTCACTGGAGCATTATTCACAATTGCCAAGACACAGAAACAACCTAAGTGTCTATTGACAAATGAATAAATAAAATTTGGTGTACACACATACACACACGCACACACAGACTGGAATATTATTCAGTCATAACAAAGAAGGAAATTCTGCCACTGCAACAACACGGATAGAGCCTGAGAGCATTATGCTAAGTAAAGTAAGTCAGACAAAGACAAGTAGTATATGATATCACATATATGGAATCTAAAGAAATAAAAACCTCATACATATAGAGAATAGATTTGTGGTTGCCACAGGCAGGGAGGGTAGGATGTGGGCAAAATGGGTGATGGTGGTCAGAAGGTATAAACATCCAGTGATAAGATAAATAAGTCCTAGGGATGTATTGTACAACATGGTGACCACAGTTAACAATACTGTATTGTATATCCGAAAGTTGCTAACAGAGTAAAGTTCTCATCACAAGAAAAAAAATTATAACTAGGTGCAGTGATAGATGTTAACTAAATTTACTGTGGTGATCAGTTTACAACATATACATATATCAAATCATTATGTTGTACACCTAGAACTAATATGTTATATGTCATTTATACCTAAAGTTTTAAAAAATGCTTTCCTACCCCAAGTACCACTCTAGACCAAGAAACAAACCTCTCTTACAGGCTCTGTCATGTCCTCCTGACAGACATTAAGGACTGTACCTAACACATAATACAAGCTCAATAAATATTTTGTGGAACAGCAAACATGGACCAGAAAGACATTAAATGAAGACCTTCATTTAAATTAGCAAATTACATTACTATATTTAGAAGAAAATTTCATTTCTTATACAGTCTTTGTTTTCCAAAATACTATTTATCATTTTTAGAAGCAGTGTTCAAGTCAGAAATCCTCAGCTTCGTGATTTTCCCAAAATAGGAAGTAAATTCTACCCTTTTCCTTAATTTTATGCCAATGGGGAAGAAGCAAATAAGTAACATATTTTATAATGACGCACTAAATGGAACCACCTTAATTAAAAGGATGTGGCAGGTTTTTCTACCAATTATGATTCAATTAAAAACAATGGGAATAAGATTAGTATAACATTTCCTAAAGGTGTCTTTATGTCTTTATTTAATTTTGTAAAATAATGTCCCCTCTTCCCTTCAAATGTTTTCTCCCAAATGGGAATTAGTGAAAATGCCTTTATTCATCTTGAAGAGTTTTACTTCCTTTTATTAAAGTCCTGAGGCCACAGCCCTTGCACCAACCATGTCACTCCTACAACCCCTGACAGGCTCTGCACAGATACAGCCCAGTCACAGGTGACTGACTATCTGATTTAAAGGAAGTCAGTTCAATAGGCTGGCCAGCAACCCTTGTTGTAGTTCCTCAGATCTAAGAGATATTAGTTGAGCTAATCAGATTCCCCCCTCAGGAATGCAAACCAGGCTATATTAACAAAATGATGCAGTTAGAAGAAAGAACAAAAGCTAAGATAGAAATACCAAAGGAGCGTTGATGACCATTAAGTGTGCCCTATTATAAAGACTGAGGAGTAAAAAGAAGCTGTAAGGTACAGAAAAGATACACTCAGTAGAGGTGAAGAAGCTAGAAAGTGGTAAGTTGAAAACTAAACAAATCTATACAGCAGTTGAGGCAAGTTCTGGAGAACTAGAACAAAATTCATAAACATTGCTGAGGACCTCTAGAGAAGAAACAAGCAATTAAAAGACAAGAATATGGGGCGCCTGGGTGGCTCAGTCGGTTAAGTGTCTGCCTTCGGCTCGGATCATGATCCCAGGGTCCTGGGATCGAGCCCCACATCGGGCTCCCTGCTCAGCGGGGAGCCTGCTTCTCCCTCTGCCTCTGCCTGCCTGCCTGCCTACTTGTGCTCTCTCTCTCTCTCTCTGTCAAATAAATAAATAAAATCTTAAAAAAAATAAAATAAAAAAATAAAAGACAAGAATATGATGCTCAAAACTTTGCAAAGTAATCAGAGTAGTTAGTGTTCACAATTTACAAATGAATAAACAAGCACAGAGAGAGCTCAAGATCATGTTGCTTTTAAGTCAGAGAATAGGGATCAAAATCCAGGTCTTGTAACTCCTAACCTAACACTTTGCTATTTTATTGTGCCTTTTCTCTGGCTCATGTCTAAGGCTTCAGACCCTATCTCATCACCCTACATAAACACCTTTCAAGTACACATTCAGGTCTTGCACATTTTATAAGAATAATCCAGTTGTTCCTTCAGCCCAACTGAACTACCCAATGACCCTATATAAATATTGATATGATGCTTGCAAATAATCTTGAACTACCAAACCAGGAGAGCTAAAAAGGTGACAGATAAATGGAAATATGTAAGAAATAGGTGGTTTCCTCCTTCCAAGAAGTATTTCTGAAACAATCACAAATGATAAAATCATAGTAACTGCCATGTTTAATAGTAGTGGCATTTCAGAACCAGGGTCAGTTCATGAACTATTATAGCTCACAAAAGGAGGAATAAAGAAATGGAGAATAGTTTAGAAACTTACAGTAATTTCATATAACTACATTTTTATTACATTTTAAAAAATATTAGTAGGGTGCAATGGATTCAAAATTTAGGGGGAAAAATATCCTTCAAAAGAGATAATCTGAGAAGCACTGTTAAACTATGTAGAACAGAATTAGTTTTATTACGCACCCATATGATAACATGAGAATTTGTCATCTTGTCCAACTGAAAGGATACTTTTGAAACCTACATTTCTGAATTTGAAAAAATTTTGAACATACCTGCAAGGTAGTAATACACCATTATTCAAGAAAGAATTTTTTCAATTTGTTCTTTGGAGGCTCCTTACTGCATACTATTGAACCACATGGAAAAGTCATCTTTCTACTTTTTCTGTGCTACAGAGAAATGAAAACTGTGGTCCAGGATAAATTCAACGTTAGCTTTTTTGAAAAAGGAAAAAAAAAGGAAATACGAAGAATTTTAAAGATATGGAACACAGATTTCCTGAAGTGTGACAGCGGCTTAAACGTGAAGATAGGTATATGCAAGAACATGAGCAGATGGCTAGAAATACAGTGTCGAACATAAATTTACTAATGCCATTGTGTCATGCTGGGAAAATTTTCATATTTTTTAGAGATGCAAAGTGAAGAATGTGTGGGTGAAATAACATAGTGACCAAATTTGCTCTGAAATACTTCGGCAAAGAAAAAGCAGAACAGAAGTGGGGGAGGGGGGCAAGAAGAGGAGGAGGAACAGTAGCACCACCACCCCCAGCTACAGGAGCAGCAGCAGCTATGGCTGAATCTAAGTAACGGGTGTACGTTATATTACCCTCCTACTCTTGCATATGTTTGAAATGTTCTTAAAAAAAAAAAAATTAGTGAATTCGCTAGAAATATTTACATTTCTGAAAAAAATCAATAATTTATTCCATCTAAAACACTTTAAAATTTAAAAATAATATTCACATATTTATATTTTTTTACAAAGTGCCAAAAGGGAAACACTAAAAAGTACTTTTAAAAAGACCGTCAGGAAGCCATGTAGCTGTAGTTCAAGTGTATACACAAGTGCACTTGCTGTGATGAGCACCGGGTGTTGCAGAGAACTGCTGATCAATGTAGTGTACACTTGAAACTAATATAACACTGTATGTTAACTAACTGGAATTTCAATAAGAGTTAAAAAAAAAAAAACCCAAAGTGTAACTACACAGATTCGGAGTCATATTAACTTTTTCCAAAGTTAATAATAATAAAAGCCATCTAAGTAGCAGATATGTGTCTTTAATGATAACTTAGGAGCCTTTGGCTTTGCCATATTAAGTTTAATTTCCAAAAGTAGTCAATTAGAGCTTGGTAATATCTTCTCTAGTACAGAAAGCTTCGGGATATCATGGAAGCCTTTTCTATTAGCTCCCTTCCTGCCTATTAACTATAAGTCAAGAAATTCATTGTTGTTTTTTATTTCCTCTAAGAGTATCAGAGATCATGACTGTTAAAAAATTAAGAGAATACTAGGATAGTAACATAACACTTAATGCAATCACTACGGCCAAAAAGAATTTTCCCAAGTTAGAATTTTTTGATAGGCATGAACCTAATCATGTACAAACCCTGGTTTCTAAGAATTTAAACAACTGGGTTTAAACAATTCCAAAATATTCTTCATTTAAAAGAAAAATAGTGAACAATGGTCCAACCTTTTCATTTTTACATATATATTCCTGAAGGAGCATCAAGAAGGCTACACCATACCACTCCCTGGACAAATAAAAATGCTTAATGTGGAATATTTAATCTATTATTATTTCAGATAGACTGAAGAAGGATCTTTCTTAAAAAGACTGAAAAGGGTATAACCAATGAGTAACTTCTTTTTTAAAAGAGTATTTATTCACTTGAGACACAGAGATATAGAGAGGAGAGAGAGAGCATGAGCAGGGAGAGAGGCAGAGGGAGAGGGAGAAGCAGGCTTCCCGCTGAGCCAGGAGCCTGATGTGGGGCTCGATTCCAGGACCCTGGGATCATGATCTGAGCCGAAGGCAGGCGCTTAACCATCTGAGCCACCCAGACGCCCCCCGATGAGTAACTTTAAAACCAATCTGAATCTCCACCAAAGACTATCTTATAATCTTAAAAGGCATATTATTAATATTTTTCTGCACTGTTCCCTCCCAAGACTCCAAGCAATCAACCAGAATTTCAGGAACCAATATCCTGGAAAGCAAACTTAGAGCTGATTTGGTCTAGTATATATTTGAGAACACCCACAACTCTTCTTTGGCCAGTAAAGATACCAAACAAAGGAAATCTTTTACACTTTCAGAAAGCCTCATAAACAAAGGTCCCAAGTAGACTTTGTTTAAATACCTGTGTTGAAAATGGAGATATAAATCATTCATTCAACCTACTGAATAAACTACTAGGATTTACTGCAATCTACTAGTGGGCAGGTACCAGCAGGCTAGGAACTGAGGATACAAAATTATTAAGACTTGATCCAGTCTTAAGGGAAGTTTCAGTAAATCGAGTGAAGGAGGGAGAGTCTGAAGAAACTGCCATTTTCTTCACTGGCTGGTATGAAAAATAAAGTACTCCCAAAGTATCCCAAAATGAACTACTCCAAATGACTAAAGGATCAATCTCATTTCATATTTTCGTATTTTTGTAAGTTATCTAGAACAATAATACTGAAATCTTCTCATCTGATGGTGACCGGGAAATAGCTAGCCTAGCAAAAATCAACAGACAGAAAACGTGGAGAGATTACAAAAAGAAACAAAAATCTATAATGAAGGTAAACAAAATAGAACACATTTAATGGATAATAAAGTGCCCTCTCAAACTGTCGGAATTAAGTTCTTAAAAATCCCCATGGTAGGAGAATTCTTGGATAAGGAACCCATCTTTTTTAGTGGGATTGCAAGACAATCTATAAAGCTTCGTAAGTATGTTTTACATTCACCAAAATAAAACAAAGAACACAATATTAGCTACCAATAGTATTTCCCTACCCTAAATTGGTAATAAATTATATTCTTTCAATTTGCCTTTGAAATTAAGAGATGTACTACCGAGATGGAAAAAGACAATAATGGGGCTAAATTAGGACGGAAAAAAAGCAGATATTAATGGGAAGAACCTGCTGCCTCCCTTAGCTCATATTCACACTTGCATTTTTTTAAATTTTATTTTGTTACGTTAATCACCATACATTACATCATTAGTTTTTGATGTAGTGTTCCATGATTCATTGTTTGTGTATAACACCCAGTGCTCCATGCAGAACGTGCCCTCTTTGATACCCATCACCAGGCTAACCCACCCCCCACGCCCCTCCACTCTAGAACCCTGTTTGTTTCTGAGTCCATAGTCTCTCATGGTTCGTCACTCCCTCCGATTCCCCCCCCCCTTCATTTTCCCTTCCTACCATCTTCTTCTTTATTTTTTAACATATATTATTTGTTTCAGAGGTACAGGTCTGTGATTCAACAGTTCTACACAATTCACAGCGCTCACCATAGCACATACCCTCCCCAATGTCTATCACCCTACACTTGCATTTTTGAAAGTAGCCTCAATGTTTCTGACATTGGCATAAAGGCTCTTTCCTAGTGGGTCCAGGGAGTTTTAGTCTACAAATGCTCCTTAAAGACATGAAAAATCATGTATGCAAATTTTTGAAATTTTCTGTTAAGAAGATCCATGGTTTTCCTCAGATTCTCCCTTTGACATTCCACTTTACATTTGATGTGATCAGAGAAAGGTTAAGAAGCAACCACCATCCAGATTTCTCTGTTGTGACAAGCCACTAAACCTAGGATTTTCTCTATCTCTTGAATATAGCATGTAATATAAACTATGAACTTCTTTTGAAAGCCTTTTTGCACTTCATCATTGGTCATAGTTATTTATTCACACTTCATCTGAAGGTCCACTCTTAGACTTTGCTTATACACTTTCTCCAAATAGAGACCTTAAAAACCAAACCTGTACCTATTAATTTCCACAAAAAGCTTTGCTTTTTAAAATACATTCATCACAAAATTCTAGGTACCAGTTTTACAAATTAATATGGCTGTTTTGTGATGCTACAGCTCTCTGCTCTCTAACCTGAGAGCTTGCTTCCTTAGTCTGTATCCCATAGGCCTGATGATGGGAGAGTCATTCTTAAGCCCTCTTTGGCAAGAAGAGTCCCATACTCTTTGGAGACAGCTGAAAAATATCCCTTTCATTTTACACTTTCACAGCACTTTACTTGGAGCACCACTAGACATCTACCTTGGCAGTAATAGTTCTGACAGCACAAACAACATTCTTTTTTTGTCTCTTCTTGCCCAATATCATAAGGGCTACAAATACCACATGGTAATACACATAGCTCAATGATAAAATCTAATATATTTTCATGACACTTAGTATGTATGTGACCAATCGCCTAAGAAGCAACTGGCAGAAGAACAAAGGTAGAAACAAGTGACCCAGATGTCCAGCAGAGGTTCTGAAAAACATACAGTACAGAAGTAAATCTACATTATATCTGAATTTCAAATAAGGCAAACTCATAAATGAGAAAGGATTACTATACTCATAAAATAAGAGCGATCTGGAATGAGATCTGGTAGTCATTACACACTGTTTCCTGAAGAGTAACATTTTCAATGTGCTGTTATAGTCAGAAAGGCCAACTGTAATAGTGGCCATTAAGAGAAAGCGTATTGGAAACAGAAAAGAAAATACTACCTAAGTCTATTCCATATAAAACTATCTTCTGACAAGAGCCAGACAATGCATGTAAGTGAAAATAAAATTATTAAAAAGGTAAAGGTTGGTGGCCTCCCACATGAATGTGAACTATGTAACTTCAGAATCTTCAGCCTAGAAATAATGCTGAGAGATAACTGGTACAAAATGCATAGATTCCAAATGCAAGAGGTAGTGATAAAGTATGAACATAGATTATTTCACTAAAAACAGCATAGCAGAACCAATGAAAACTCTAAAAAATCTAGACTAGAGAAGAAAATAAAAGGAAATAATATAGAGAGTAGATAATGACGAAAAGTTCCTTCTTTACTTATTGTCCCAATAATCCTGTAAGGAAAAAACTTACTATATTATATAGTTCAACAAAAATTCATGAAAGATTAGAGCGCAAAGTAACCTTCCAATATTTAACTTTAAAAAATAAAGACTAATTGGATTTGGCAAAAGTATCTTTATGTTATTTTCATTTCTACTCTCTGTGAATACAAAGTTTATTTATTCTAAGTATCAAAAAATAAACCAGAAGGAATTAGTGAAGTTCACTAGTATCAGAAATCCACAATTTAATATAATGTTACAGACAGCATTTTTACATTTCCTGCTGTAGTTGTTAAGTTGTGAAGCTTACAACACCTACAAGATAAACATGCTTATGAAAATATTCATTCTCAAAAAATATAGATGGATAGTAAGCTCTAGAACAAAATATTAAATATTAACCACTGTTTCCATAAAACAGAATGATTACGAACTTATAAGAAGCAGATTTTTAAGTATATACTCTAGATCCTTCCTCGCCAAACAATGAGTGAAATATAGAAGAAACAAAAGCAAAGGGTGTAATTAAGGACTCCTTTATTTATAATCAACACCATTATAAAAACATAAAACATTTTACCTACTTTCAAATTACTTTGATAATTTTAAATAATCACTGACAATTTTTTGGCAAGATTCCACAATTCTGCAACTTCAGAGGAATGAGTAAGGGAAATAACTAATTTCATTCTCAATAAATTGCCCTTATCTACCTACAAACACCATAGGATATGAGAAACATTATTTTCTATCTTTGGCTATACCATAATGATATAAAAGGATAAGTAGATAAAGATACAAAGAAAAATCAAAAAGGGAATCCTATGACAATAAGCTCAACTACAGCAGGAACTAGTTTAAGTGTCTGCCAACAATCAAGGAGCCACGCGATAAAACACACTGGCAGTTAGTTATATCCAACAGTAGTGCCTGTGGCAAGCAACCATGGTAAATTCTGACCTGGTTTCTGTCCAGGAAATAAAGCATCCTGACATTGTGTTCTCTTCATTTTCCTCTGTTGCTCTGCTGTAAACGAGGCATGAGAAAGAGCAAGAAATTCAACTACTGACATAATGAAATCATCTCAACCAAAACTATATATTAAAAAAATGTCTTTAACTTGATACTGTGGTAAACATTGCATGAAGAATTCTATACCAGTGAAGAGGAGCAACAGAAAATCAAAATGGACAGATCACCTACCAAGCTGGTTTAGAGTCATGACCCTACCCTGTACAACTGTGAAACTTAGCTAAAAACCAGAAAAGTAATTATAACTTAGCTAAGAGATAATGGTTCTATCCGGTCAGGTCAGGACTCCCCAGGTAGGGTTACCAACAACGTAGCTGCTACCCTAGGTAGAAATGTGGGCCCTGATTTTACCTGGGCAGCAAAGTGCTCCAATGTTGAGTCAAAAACAGAAAAACTAGAATAGCACTGCGGTTTAAAAGCTGAGAAGAAATGTCAATGAAAAGGTCACCTACTTTGTCATTAGAGAATCCAGTTCTTAGGCCAAAGGTTGGAAGGTTAAGCCAACTAATTAATTTTTACTGCACTTCTTTTGGACCTAAACAACAAATTTTGATGTGTAAGAATTAAAACCGATTTAAAATAACCTGAAAGGGGCGCCTGGGTGGCTCAGTCGTTAAGCGTCTGCCTTTGGCTCAGGTCATGATCCCAGGGTCCTGGGATGGAGCCCCGTGTCAGGCTCCCTGCTTGGTGGGAAGCCTGCTTCTCCCTCTCCCCCTCCCCGGCTTGTGTTCCCTCTCTCGTTGTGTCTCTCTCTGTCAAATAAATAAAATCTTAAATAAAATAAAATAACCTGAAAACTGGAAAGGCATCACCTTAAAACAAAGTATCAAAGAGGATAGTATTCGTTTATTTAATCAGCCCAATACTACAGAGCTGCATAAAATACTTTATTCAGTGTGAATCACTAATCTTTTATTCAAAACTGGGGGAATGTCATGACTAATACTTAACGGTTCACCTTTTGCCAGGCTGAATTGTATGTTATAAACCTAGAAAATCCTAATTTAAAACAATGTGAAGGGCACGTGGCTGGCTCAGTCAGTAGAGCATGTGACTTTTCATCTCAGTGTCCTGAGTTTGAGCCCCATGTTGGGCCTAGAGCTTACTTTAAAAAAAAAAAAAAAAGCAACTTGACAGATGGATGAGGGGTGGGGGAAAGGGAAGAGTACTCTGTTGGGTTTTTTTAGAATTAAGATTTTATTTAAAAGCAAAAGAACACCTCATATCAAAGAAAGATGAACCGTTTTAGCAGAAATCATGCAGAAAGTAGTAAACAGGAGACTATAGAAACCACTGTGATGCCTTGCATCGTTAATTTAAAAATAAATATGCTCTTGACTCTGGGAAACAAACTGAGGGTTGTGGAAGGGGAGTTGGGTGGGGGAATGGGGTAACTGGGTGATGGGCACTGGGTGTTATATGCAACTGATGAGTCACTGAACACTACATCTAAAACTAATAATGTACTATATGTTAGCTAACTGAATTTAAATTAAAAAAATAAAAAATAAAAATAAATATGCAAGCGGTATCTTACATTAATGTGGTTATGTCATATACAGGATTTTAGAGACTGAGCTGGTGCCCAAAATTCTTTGATGAATCAAGTCTCTCTACAGTAGCTTCTCACAATTAAATTACAAACAGGTAATAGTTTTAATAATAAATGTATGAAGAAAGGAAACAAACTTCCTGTTACTTTTATCTTGTTTTTAAGTTTTTATTTAAATACTAAAAGCACCCTGTTTTTAAAATAAGCTCATTAATTCTATAGGATTAATAAAAAATCCATCTGTTTTGAATATCAGTGTAAAACTGCAACTGGCTCCAGTCGAAGACATATTAATAAAAATCAATAGTGGGGTGCCTGGGTCACTCAGTCGTTAAGCGTCTGCCTTCGGCTCAGGTCATGATCCCAGGGTCCTGGGATCGAGCCCCACATCGGGCTCCCTGCTGGGCAAGAAGCCTGCTTCTCCATCTCCCACTCCCCCTGCTTGTGCTCCCGCTTTCACCTGTGTCTCTCTCTCTGTCAAATAAATAAATAAAATCTTTAAAAAAAAAAAAATCAATAGTGACCTGAATAAAATTTTACTGCATCCATGGCTAGACCCACAGTCTGGACTTCACCTTATTTTGGGTACATTTTATAAATATGTACTACCTAAGATAAATAAAGAAACTATACACATTTATTTAACTGTGTCCTTACAGAAAGAGAGCAAAGTTTTTAAACAAATAGATAACTCTTTGAACTTACATGCAATGTTCATTTTACACTCTATTATCCCCAAGCAGACAGCTCCCTCTGAGACTATCTGTCCAAGAACAATATTGCCCAACTTTTGCTCCTCCAGAATTTTCTCACTTCCTCTCTTGATCCTGCATAATCTACACCCATTTAAAAACTAGAGGGTGGGGGAGGGGTGGATCTTGTGAAACGAGAAGCCAGAAAATCACCCCATACTTAGGGAACGATTTCTGCAGCCACTACTTGGTTACCTTGGGATTAACTCCTCTAGTCTCAACTTCTTCATCGAAAAGAAGTAGTCTAAAATAACCTTCTAGCCCTAAAAATTCTGCATCCATACCTCTTCAGGGCCTCACACAGATAAACAAAACTCACATAAGAGCATTTCCAACACAAAAGTACAAAGAATAAAAGCTCTTTAGGAAAACTAGAGCAAACTAGAGCTCTGTAGCAAGTAGAAGCTGGCCAGCAATCAAGAAGGTCAACGTAAGTAAACATTCAGTTCCTTGAAATGCCTTTAATTATTCTTTTGGAGCATGGTAAAAAGGCGTAATAGGCACATCCATTAGTTTAAAAAAAAGTCAAAAGTGAAAAATGATTTTTAAAAGTTTTTAAGAGACTTATAAATCATGAAACTTATTCTCATAAAATTTAGGAACATTCAAGCTAGAATGAGTTCAGTACTCATTGTATAGATGAGGACACTGAGATTTAGAAAACGCTGATCCAGAACTTTTTCTGTGCTATTTTTAATTTGTCTTTAAAGTTACCTCCTATAATTTCAAATTTGTTTCTCCGTGATAGAAATAAGACTCCAATGAGAAGTGATTCTTATTGAGCCTAATGCTCAATCCACAAGTTGAAAATTAGTAAGACTGAGTGCAACCCATGCTTCTGTAACAGTAACTAGGACCAGCTTGCATGCTTGCTAAAATCCTGGATTACAAACTGTGAGTATTGCATACCTTGGGAGAATGCCATGCAAGGAAATACTTCTAAGTCAAGACTTCAAAGATGAACAGGGTTGACGAGAGAAAGAAAAGAACATTTCAAGCAGAAGCAACCCCATTTTCAAGAGTCCTGAGAGAGAAATAAGAACTGCAGAGACACTGTAGGTATGACCACAATTAGAAAGAGATAACTGGGGACGCCTGGGTGGTTCAGTCGGTTAAGCGGCTGCCTTCAGCTCGGGTCATGATCCCAGGGTCCTGGGATGGAGTCCCGTGTTGGGCTCCCTGCTCAGCAGTGAGTCTGCTTCTCCCTCTGCCTGCCCTGCCTGCTGCTCCCCCTGCTTGTGCTCTCTCTCTGACAAATAAATAAAATCTTAAAAAAAAGAGAGAAAGAAAGTAAAAAGAGAGAGAGAAGGAAGGAAGGAAGGAAGGAAGGAAGGAAGGAAGGAAGGAAGGAAGGAAGGAAGGAAGGAAGGAAGAGAGAAAGAAAGAAAGAGGTAACTGCCAAGGCCAGGAGGACCAGATCACAGAGGGACTTCAGACCTCACCAACATTTTAGACTGTATTCTAAAACACTGAAATAAGAGGTATTATCAAAAATCCATTTTGGCTGCCACATAAAAAAACAAATTGGAGGGAAAACTCCAGAAAACTATAGAAAATGTATTCTATAATTTGAAAATGACTACTTACTTTTCCTCTTCAAATATTCAGAATCACATTCTGGGCCTCAAAAAAACAACTTGTGGTAGTAAATAGCACAATTAAAAGCTTACATTACTCAAAAAATTAAAAACAGAACAATATGACCCAGCTATTCCACTTCTGGGTATTTACCAAAGGAAAACAAATACACTAATTCAAAAAGATATATGCACCCCTACATTCATTGCAGCATTACTTACAATAGCCAAGATAAGGAAACAATCTAAATGTCCACTGGTAAATGAATGGATAAAGAAGATGTGGCATATATATATTCAACAGAATACTACTCATCTATAAAAAAGAATGAAATCTTGCCATTTGCAACATGATTGAGAGCATCATGCTAAGTGAAATAAGTCAGAGAAAAACAAATACTATATGCGGAATCTAAAAGACAAAACAAATGAACAAACAAAACAAAATTCACAGATAAGGAGAACAGACTGATAGTTACCAAAGGGACAGGGGGTTGGGGTGGCGGTGAAATGGGTGAAGGGGGTCAACTGTATGGTGATGAATGGTAACTAGAACTTATTGTGGTAACCACTTTTCAGTGTATACAAATATCAAATTATCATGTTGTATACCTAAGACTAATATAATGTTATATACCAACTTTACCTCAATTAAAAAAAAAAACTTAAAATAAGTTCCAAACTGTTATTTAGCCAACACAATGATGTTGGCTTATCAAATGCCGAGGTGATAAACCCCAAAATAACAGCTTTCATCTAATTAAATTCGTTTTGAAGAGTCCAGACACTGATCAGGATTTTTATAAAGAGCTAGAAAAAAAATTATCAATAGATTCATTACGATTAGTTTCAATACCTGAATATTTAGCAATGCCTCATTTCAAATGTTTTCTATTATATGCTTAACAAAAATTGTGCCATAAGATATAAGTTCTT
This sequence comes from Zalophus californianus, assembly GCF_009762305.2. Taxonomy (NCBI): domain Eukaryota; kingdom Metazoa; phylum Chordata; class Mammalia; order Carnivora; family Otariidae; genus Zalophus; species Zalophus californianus. The sequence continues at coordinate 111,983,571 of NC_045595.1, read as the reverse complement.
AAGAAGAAGAAACATTGTACATAAGAATCAAGTATTGTCAGGGCGCCTGGGTGGCTCAGTCGTTAAGGGTCTGCCTTCGGCTCAGGTCATGATCCCAGGGTCCTGGGATGGAGCCCCGCATCGGGCTCCCTGCTCCGTGGGAAGCCTGCCTCTCCCTCTCCCACTCCCCCTGCTTGTGTTCGCTCTCTCACTGTGTGTGTGTCTCTCTCTCTTTCTGTCAAATAAATAAATAAAATCTTTTAAAAAATAAATAAACAGAATCAAGTATTGTCATTATAATTACTTACAACCCCACATCTCTTTGTTTCTCATACGCTACAATTAAAAGTTAACTGGAATACCTTTCCAAAGAACCTCATTCTACCAGTGTTAGATATAGAACTCTTCCAGTTAGGAAGCAGAAGAAAGTTCTTCCTACTTTCCAGGACAAAAGTCAAACTCATCAAAAGATTCCCACCAAGAACTCCCTGACATCAACTAATATTTCACTGATTAATAAAAGAAAATTCAGTATATATAGCCTTGACCTTTGTGAAACAACTCGTCTGTCAGGGATCTTCAATTCGCCATTCAAAAATGACTAATCTAAAACATGCTGAAAACTGTGCAATGCAGATTTCTCATTGACAGTTAAAATGTAATTTTATAAGTCAGAACTAAATGGATAGAAAATACTATTTATATATACAAGTTCAGTCTCGGAATAACATAATTCTATAAAATCAAGACGTGAAGGTAAATGCTCTTTAAATGAAAAGAAAAAGTGTTTTAATTTTCCTGGAAGGTAGAATGTCTATAAACAACTAGTTTAAGAATGAGTCTGGAAAAACAAGGCTAAAACTACCGTAAGCAATAAATAATCATTAAAAAGCCTTCAGATGTAGGTGAAAATATTCTTCTCCCACAAATTTTTACATAATTTCACCCCTCCCATTCTGACAAAGTATTACATTCTAATAAAGACTATCCTAATCTTCACCTGGCAATATTTCCAGGCTGATATTATTACTCTCATCTCCTCGAATAATATCCATACTCCAGGGCCCTTTTCCTCCTCCTATTCACTACCACGCATGCTTGTGTCGAGGTCCCTTTCTTCATACCCTGTCACAGTATCAATCACTGCCTCCTGTCCACTCAATCCACTTTTGATTTATCAGCCGCTGTCTTTCTGGACTCCATAACTCGACCCAAACCATTTTAACAAGACATTGACAAATAGCACCCAGGATCACATCAACCTGTTCCACTTAGTAAACTAAGAAACAGTAACTGTGACATCTCTGCATAAGTATTCCATTCTATTCCCCAGACTGATGTATATTAATGAGGAGATGGTATTTGAAATGCTTCTTCCATATCAGCATCTAATATGATCAAATTAGGAAATGGGATGATTTATTAAATTTTGTAGAGCTGAAATATTTCTTTATATCGCTATATGTGTGGTTTCAGAAAGTGAGCTGTTGCTTTCAATTTTTCTACTGGGGATGTGCCTGCATTTCACAGACGAATTATTGTCTTTAAAAAGATTGCAAGAAGGCAAAATGTTATTAAGCAAATGCTCAGTAAAACAAACTAAATCAGTTTTAAAATTCCTAATTTAATGTAAATCTTGGTTGTTTCACTGAAATTCAGTTTGTGATCTTATTAAGTCATATTTGCATTGTACTGTCTTGCTGTAGGACAGTTTTAAATTTATAGCATTACCAAGCAGCTTCACTTCTTGACTTTTAAGATGTACCCTCAATAAAATAATTGCTGTATAAGCACACATTTTGTTCTTATTTTCAGATATAAGACAAAATAAAGATCAATGGGTTAATAAAAGAATAAAATGAAAATAGAAAATCAACTATTTGGGTCACTTCTATAATTTTCATAATTAGATATTAAAATGTTTTTACTAAAATGCTCCCCAACTGAAAGTTCAACAAATGTTTCATGGGCAGTTTAAACTTTAAATGATGAATTTGTTTTTTAATATTATATTTGTATATGAAAAGGATAGTTAATATGTTCACCATAAAAAAAATCAAAGTGAAAAGAATGTAAAAGTCATATATTTTCCATAAACAAATTCTCATCTTAACTCATTTTCTACTTTCTAGATATCCATATATTCTAGATATCCATATATTCCATATATTCCAAACTCTACTCATTTTAAAACTGTAAGATTTCCAAGTACAAAATTTACATGTAAGTCTAAACATAAGCCAACCTCAGCATAATAAGTTTATATATCCAACAGTTTTCTAATGGAGCCAACAATGACTTCTTTTGATTCATGGACAAATCAAAAGATTACAAATAAATGAATTCTGAAGGTACTCTGATTGAACTCACTGATTAGAAAATACGTGTAAAATTCAACAGAACAATGTAATACAGGTAGTATATGAGAAAAAGAAAAACATTACAAAAACAAGAAAAGGACAGATCACCCAGTAAAGGATTAATTGGGAATCCCAGATATTTACTAAATTTATTTACTATTTAAATTTTATCATGTGAACAAGGATCATTTGCTTAACCACTTTTGTATAAAGTGGCCATCTTACAACTTTAAAGAGGTTAATCTAATTTTTAAATTTAAAAAATTCAGTATTATTCAAGTTGAAAAATTAACATTGATACTATATTGTTAAAGTATAATGTTTCTCAATACTCAGAAAAGGACACCGGAAAGTTAAAACACCAGAAATGCTCTCCTTTGTTCCTAAGATAATCATAGCATGAAGAAAAATGAGAATTAAACATATTTTTTAAATCTGTTAAATAAAATATGATAAAATAGAAGCAAACTCACAAGGATATTGTAGTACATCATAAAAATAGTAAGATTTATTTTAAAGACTTTATTTACTTGTCGAAAAGAGAGAAAGAGCACAAGCAGGGGGAACAGCAGGTAAAGGGAGAAGCAGGCTCCCCACTGAGCAGGGAGCCCATGCGGGGCTTGATCCCCGGACCCTGGAATTACGACCTAAGCCAAAGGCAGATGCTTAACCAACTGAGGCACCCAGGCATCCCAATAAGATTTTTTTTTTAAAAGAACACTAATGTTTTTACCAGGCTTTACAGTTTAGAAAGTACTTTGAACATATTAGATAAATGCATTTTCAGAAATTATGTCACTTATGCCAATTAATATTTTTTTACTTATTCTATTTGTAATTCCACATTCTTAATGAAAATTGTCCTAATTTTTTCTGATATACAGTAATCCCCCTCTACCCTAATACCCTTCACACCTGTAGTCTACAGGATACAATAAGCAGATTTAAATTGTCTCATTTTAGGTTTGTCTCCTCTATGTGCGTGTGCACATGCACGCATGCATGTGTGATGTGCTTGTCATCATTCTATGTAGCCTAAATGCTTCCTGTGGGTAGAAACCTACATACCGTTGAAGGGAAAAGAAATCACAGAAACAGGACAATTAAAACATTATACTTTATGGATCAGGAAAAAATATTATAGAATTCATTAATTCCTCCAAATTTATGTTAACTCTCCCAGTCTGGAGAAAAAAGAATGTATCAATATCTGTGTAACTTAGACATATTTGCAGCATGAAAGAGAAAAACAGGAAATGAAACAAAATTATTCATTAAAGAAATGGCTGATTTCAAATACTATTACTTGTGTTTATAAACTACAGAATAATATACTATATATACAATTTATATACAACTGCAATATAAATGAAAAAAACACTAGCAATTTTATACATATTTATAATTACCCTATAAGTCGAACATCAATAAATGAAATGTGAAAATATTATTATAAGTTCCTACCAAAAATACATATTATGTCTATACATATGTAATAAGATGCACAGTTTTAAGAAATCCCCTCACATCACACAAGAAAGTCTTTAATTTGACTTCTTGAATCAAAATCAAAAGATATCTCTTTTAAGAGAAAAGATGTATGCCAAAAAGCCCAAAGGGTTAATAACACTAGGAAATATTTATTTGGGAATGTACAGTTTATACCTAAATCTGTAAAAATCCTGAGTACCACCTACACTCAATGGCTTGTTTGGACATAATGCAATATATAGCATTATTTTAGCTCCATGTGAGGGGAAAAAACACAAGCTGACTGTGGAGTCTTCAATACACAGAAGTCACCAGGAAAGTTAGAAAAGAAATCAAGAGATGAATAAGAACAAAAAAGATGAAAATGTATTATAAAATAAGCCAAAATCATCTTAGGAGACAAGATAAAGCATTTGACAAAAATCAAGACCCACTGTTGCAAAAAACATTCTCAGCTAACAAGAAATATAGAAGATTCTTCTCCAGGTTTACAAAGGGCATTAGCAAAAACCCAACAGCTAACAACAAATTTGAAGGTGACAGACTGACTACTTTCTTCCTAAGATAGAAAAAACTGGCAAGGATGCCTAATCTCACCATTTTTCTACAAAAGGAAAGTGGAAATCCTAGAAAATGCAAAGAGCCAAGAAAACTGAATAAATGGTATACAGTTTAAAGAAAACAAAACTGCCTCAATTTTCATGTAATATGACTGTTTTCACAGAAAATCCTAAGGTATATTAAAAATATCTACTAGATCTAATAAGAGTAGCAAGGTTACAAGATTTGAAATACACAAAAAAACAAAATATACATTGTATAAAATATATAATATATAGTACATATAATATACAATCAATTATACATCTACACGTTGGCAGCAAAATACTGGGGAATGAAATTTTAAAATAATTCCTATTTTCAGTAGCATCAAAAAATTGAAAGTAGGGCCACCTGGGTGTTCAATTGGTTTAAGTGTCCAACTCTTGATCTCAGGGTTGTGAGTTCAAACCTTAAATTGCGTTCCACACTGGGCATGGAGCCTACTTTAAAAAAATTGAAAATAAATTTAACAAAAGATTTACAAGACTGCTACACTAAACACTACAAAGCATTGTTGGGATAAATGAAAACCCAAAAAAGGAGAGTGATATACCATGTCTGTAGATTAGAAGGCTCAATTTGTTGATTCCCCTATTCTAATGATTCAATTAACTCCCTATAAAAATTCCAGCACGACCTTTTGAAGAAATTGTCAAGCTAATGCTAAAATTCATATGGAAATACAAAAAAATACCTGACTTCAAGACTTACTATAAAATTTAGTAATCAAAATGGTGGGGTACTGGCATAAAAATAGATCAATGGAACCAAGCAGACATTCTAGAAATAGAATTAATTTCATATGGTCGACTGGTGTTTGACAAGGCACCAAGATTACTCTGTAGGAAAATGAAACTATCTTAAAAATGGTGTTAGACCACCATATGGAAAAAAAGAGGAACCTCTACCCATATTTCACACCATACAGAAAAAATATTTTGAGAATGACATCAACAAGATGGTAGAATAGGAAATCCGAACCCCTGTTCACCCTACAGACACAACATAAAAACAATATACAGACCAAAATATCTTTATGAGAACTCTAGAAACCAATAAAGTCGCAGTGCTCCAGGTGAGTGCAAAGCCAAGAACAGCTACACTGAAATGTCTAAGAAGAATCGTCATTGTATCCACACTATCTCCTCAAAGCCAGAACAATTAGGCTTGGCTTCTGACTTCTCCCTTGGAGGGTATGGGGATAGAAAAGAGTGGAGCATGCATCCAACATTCCAGCTTTTCAGAGGGCTACCTAAGGGAATGGTTTTTGTCTTTCCTGATTCAGAATGCTAACAGAACCAGCACAGTTTGGATGGGTGACTGGGGCTGCTGAAAGCAAAAGCGAGAGGCAGTGCCTTGCTGGAAAACCACAGAACATATGGTGAAGCAAACAATGTCTAACATGGCTCAGCACAACCAGAAAAGGGTGCCTAAACTTGAAGTATCTACCTTAGGAAGGAAAACAGTGGAGCATGTGTCCAGTGTTCCAGATTTTCAGAGATTTCTTGGAGAGAAAGATATGTATCTTACTGATTCACAGTGCTAATGGGGAACTAGCATACACTCCAGATGCCTGGGTGCCAATGACAACCAAGGAGAATAGGGCTGTTTGTCTCTGTAGTACCAGAGAACCTGAGTTGCCACAGACACCACTAGAGGGAGCAAGAGATTACAAACTCCTGAAAAAGAAGTCGGAAAAATTCAAAATGGGAAATTACACGCAACTCTAGAGAAGTTGCAACCTCCAGAAAAAGGTTTCAGAGGCCCCCAGAATCTCTAGTCAGACGGACTAATGAAGGTATTTCCCTGTACAAAGCCAAGCCCTAAAGACTGAGAGAGATGGCTGATTTTTTAAAATTTCTAGAATTCAACAAAATATTAAAAAGCATAAGAAAAAGGGAAACGTGACCCAAAGTAACAAATTTTCAGAAACCAATCCAAAAGAAAGCTCAGAAAGAGATGAATTACCTGAAAAAGAATGCAAAATAATTATCTTAAGTTCAGGGGCACCTGGGTGGCTTAGTCAGTAAAGTGTCTGCCTTGGGCTCAGGTCATGATCTCAGGGTCCTGGGATCGAGCCCCACATCGGGATCCCTGCTCAGTGGGGAGCCTGCTTCTCCCTCTCCATCTGCCCCCTGCCTGTTTGTGCATGCTCACGCTCACTCTCTAATAAATAAATAAAAATCTTTAAAAAAAAAAAAAGTTCAATGAGATACAAGAGAACTATGAACAGATATTCCACTAAATAAAATCAGAAAAATGATGCATAAACAAAACAAGAATATTATAGAAAGAGAGAGACTATAAAAAAAAGAACTAAACAGAAATGCTAGAGCTGATAAATACAATAACTAAACTGAAAAATTCATTAGGGGGGTTCAACAGCTGACTTGATTACAAAAAAAAAAAATCTATGAACTCAAAATCAGGTATTTTTAAATTACTGAGTTAGAGGAACAAAATAAAAACAATGGAGAAAGAGGGAAAAGCCTAAGGAAATTACAAAACAAAAACAAGTTGATCAATATACCTATGATGTAGATGCAGAATAAGAGGAACAGAAGAAGACACAAAGCTTGTTAAAGAAATAATGGTGAAAAACTTCCAAGATATTAGGAAGGAAATAGACATACAAATTCAAGAAGATCAAAAGACTCCAACTGGGAACAACCCAAACAGTCCCACACCAAGACTAATTGTAACTAAACTGTCAAAGCCAAAGACAGAGAATCTTGAAAGAAACAAAAGTGACTCATCATGTACAAGGAAGCTTCCATAAAATTATCAGTGGATTTCTCAGAAGAAACTTTACAAGCCAGAGAAGAGTGGGATGATACATTCAAAAAGTTAAAAAAAAAACAAAACTGCCAACCAAGAATACTATAACCAGCAAAACAATCCTTCAAAAAATAAAGGTGAAATAGACTTTCCCAGATAAATAAAAATTAAGGGAATTCATTACCCCTAGATCTGCAAGAGAACCCTGCAAGATAAATGGAAAAAACACTAGACAGCAACACAAAAGCATATGAAAATATAAAGCTCACTGATAAAAGTAAATACATAAACAAATACAGAATACTGTAATGTAATGATGATAAGTAAACCACCTTTAATTCTGGTATAGAATTTAAAAGACTAAAGTATAAAAAATAACTATAGGGGCGCCTGGGTGGCTCAGCTGGTTAAGCATCCAAATCTTGGTTTCAGCTCAGGTCACGATCTCTGGGTCATGGGACTGAGCCCCACATCTGGCTCTGTGCTCAGAACTAAGTCTGCTTGAGATTCTCTCTCTCCCTCTTTCTTCACCCTTCCCCCACACATGCATGCACATACACTCTCTCCCTCTCTCTCTAATAAGTAAATAAATCTAGTAAGTAAATAATTCTTTTTTAAAAAGATAACTAGGGGTGCCTGGGTGGTTCAGTTGGTTAAGCATCTGCCTGGATCAAGCCCCATATCAGGCTCTGCACTCAGCACTGAATCTGCTTAAGACTCTCTCTCTCTCCCTCTTCCTCTGCCCCTCCCCCTACTCACACCCACACTTGCTCACTCGCTCTGTCAAATAAATAAAATCTTAAAAAAGATAACTATAAAATTATGTCAGTAGATACCCATTATATAAAATATATATATTAACAAAGTATCAACTGGGGAAGATATGTAAAAGGTATATATATAGGAGTTATATTACCCTTAAGTTTTCATTAAATTTGAAATTATCAGAAAACAAAGTTTCCTATACAACAGCAATGAAAAAGTGGAATTTAAAGAACAATATGATTTACATTCGTACCACCAAAAAATGAAGTACTTAGGTAAAAATCTAACAAAATATGCACAATATCTATTGGAGGACAATTATAAAACTCTGATGAACAAAATAATAAAATAACTACATAGAGATATTCCAAATTCATGGATAAGTAGACTGAATATTGTCAAGATGACAGTTCTTCCTAACTTGATCTCTAGATTCAATGCAATTCCAGTTAAAAGCCCAGCAATTTATTTTGTAAATGTCAACAAACTGATTCCAAAGTTTATATGGATAGGCAAAAGACCCAGAATAGCCAACACAATATTGAAGAAGAATAAAGTTGGAGGACTGACATTACGTGACTTCAGGTCTTACTATAAAGCTACAGTTATCAAGACAGTATGGTATTTACAAAAGAACAAACAGACCCACAGAACTGTAGTAGGCCCACATAAATAGCTGATCTTTGACAAAGGAACAAAAGCAGTACAATGGAGCAAACAGTCTTTTCAATAAATGATGCTGGACCAACTGGACATCCACATACAAAAATTAAAAAAATAAAAACATGAACCCTGACAATATCCTTATGTCCTTCACAAAAACTTACTCAAAATGGATCACAGACCTAAGTGTAAAACACAGAACTATATAATCCCTATAACATAATAGAAAACCTAGATGACTTTGGATATGGCAGTGATTTAGGATACAACATCAAAGGCATGATCCATAAAAGAAATAAGTGATAAGCTAAACTTCATTAAAATTAAAAACTTCTGCTCTACAAAAGAGAATACCAAGAGAATAACACAACAAGCCACAGACTGGAAGTAAATATTTACAGAAGACACATCTGATAAAAGCAGTGTTATCTAAAATATGCAAAGAACGCTTAAAACTCAACAATAAAAAAAAAAAAATATGGGCCAAAGACCTTAAGAAATAATTGAACAAGAAGATATACAGATGGCAAATAAGCATATGAAAAGATCTTCCATATCAGTGTCATCAGGGAAATGTAAATTAAAGTAATAATGAACTACCACTAAAAACTTACTAAAATGGCCAAAATCTGGGACACTAGCAAGACCAAATGCTGGTGAGGATGTGGAGCAATAGAAACAGCCATTCTGGAAGACAGTCTGGCAATTTCTTACAAAACTAAACATACTCTTACTATATAACCCAGCAATCACACTCCCTGTTATTTACCCAAAGGAGCTGAAAACTTAAGTTCACACAAAAACCTGCACACATATTTAGAGCTGCTTTATTCATAACTGCCAAAACCTGGAAGAAACCAAGATATGCTTCAGGAAGTAAATGGATAAACTGTGGTACATCCAGACAATGGAATATTACATAACACTAAAAAGAAATGAACTATCAGGCCATGAAAAGACACGTAGGAATCTTAGCTGCATATTACTAAGTGAAATTTTGAGACAAATGACAATGAAAACACAATATACCATTTATAGGTTGTAAGAAAAACAGTCCTAAGAGGGTAGTTTATAGCAAAAGATGCCTACATTAAAAAAGAAGAAAGATTTCAAACTAACAACTTAACTTTACATCTCAAGGAATTAGAAAAAGAAGAACTACACCAAAACTTAGCAGAAGGAAATAATTAATAAAGATCACACGGAAGGGAGGCACCTGGGTGATGCAGTCAGTTAAGAGACCAACTCTTGATTTCAGCTCAGGTCATGATCTCAGGGTTGTGGGACTGAGCCTCACATCGGGCTCCCGACAGCAAAGAGTCTGCTTGTCCCTCTCTCTCTGCTCCTCCCCCAGCTCTCCCTTCTCTCAAATAAATAAAATCTTTAAAACAAACAAAAAAAAGATTAGACCAGAAATAATGAAATGAAGTACAGTAAAAACAATTTTAAAAGTCAGTGAAACAAGGGGTACCTGGATGGCTCAATCAGCTGGACAACCAGCTCTTGGTTTCAGCTCGGGTCATGATCTTGCGGGTGTTGTGGGATTGAGCCCCACGCCGGGCTCTGCCCTCAGCAGGCAGGCTGCTTGAGATTCTCCCTCTCAGCCCTTCTGACCACTCACATGTACATGCTCTCTCTCAATCTCTCTCTCTCTCTCTCTCTCTCTCTAGTTATTCAATCAATCTTTTAAAAAAAGTCAGTGGAACTAAGAGTCCCCTTCTTAAAAAGAGCAACAAAGTTGGCAGAACCCTAACTAGATTAACTAAGGAAAAAAAGAAGACTCAAATAACTAAAATCAGATATGAAACAGGAGAAATTACAACTGATATCAAAGAAATAAAAAGGATTACAAGACTGCTATTAACAATTATATACCAACTAATTCGATAACAAAAAAATATGGATAAATTCATACAAATACACATCTATCAAGACTAAATTATGAAGAACAGAAAATCTAAACAGACCTATAGCAAGGAGACTGAATCAGTAATCAAAAACCTCACAACAAATAAAAGCCCAGGACCAGATGGCTTCACTGGAGAATTCTGGTGAACATTTAAAAAAGAATTAATGCTAATCCCTCTAAAACTCTTCCAAAAAATTAAAGAGGAAGGAACACTTCCAAACTCATTTTATTACCCTGATACCAAAGCAAACAAAGATAATACAAGAAAACTATAGACCAATATCTATATTGAATATTGATGCAAAAAACTCAACAAAATACTAGCAAATCATATTCAACAGCACATTCAAGTAATTTTAGAGCATAAATAAATGGGTTTTGTCCTTGAATGCAAGGATCATTAAATATACAAAAATCAGTAAGTGTAATATACCACATTAACAAAATGAAGAACAAAAATCACATGATCATCTCAATTGATATAAAAAAATGACAAAATTAAATCTTTTTGTGTAAAAACACTCAACAAATTAGGAATAGAAGTAACTCAGTATAATAAAGTTCATATACCAAAGGCCCAGAGCTTAACATCATACTCAACAGTGAAAAACTGAAATCTTTTCCTCAAAGACCAGTAACAAGGTAAGGATGCCCACACTCTACCACTTCTATTCAACATAGTACTAGAATTTCTAGCCAGAAAATTAAGCAGGAAAAAGAAATAAAAGTCATCTAAATTGGAAAAGACAAAGTAAAATTACATGATGACATGATCTTAAATGTACAAAACCCTAAGATTACACAACACACACACACACACACACACACACACACACACAGTGTCAGAATAAGCAAATTCAATAAAGTTGCAAGTTACACAATCACCACTAAAAAATCAGTTGTGTTAAAAAAAATCAGTTGTGTCTCTTTACACTAACAATGAGCAAACTGGAAAGAAAATTAACAATCTCACATTATCATTAAAAAGAACAAAACAAGGAATAAACTTAACTAAGGAGGTAAAAATCTTGTATACACACACTCAACAGGAAAACGGGGCTGAAAAAAATTAAAGATGACACAGTAGAAAAATATCCCATGTTCATGACATGGGAAGACTTAATATTTATTGTTAAAATGTCATTACTACCAAAGCTATCAACAGATGCAATGCAAATACTATCAAAATCTCAAAGGCCTTTTTCACAGAATAGGAAAATTCTAAAATTGATTTTGACTCTCAAAGGACCCCAAATACCCAAAACAATCTACCAAAAGAACAAAGCTGAAGGCCTCACACTTGTGATTTCAAAATATATTACAAGCTATAGTAATCAAAGGATTGGTATTGGCATACAGACAGAAATATAAACTAATGGAAAAGAAGAGAGTCCAGAAATAAACTCTTGTGTATATGGTCAAATGATTTTCACAATGTCTACACAATGGGAAAATTAGAGTCTTTTCAATAAATGTTGGGAAAAACCATATCCCCATACAAAATAATGAAGATAAACACTTAACTTATACCACATACAAAAATTAACTCAAAATGAGTACAAGAGGGATGCCTGGGTGGCTCAGTTGGTTAAGTGTCTGCCTTCAGATCAGGTCACAATCTCGGGGTCCTGGGATGGAGCCCCACATCGGGCTCCCTACTCAGTGGGGAGTCTGCTTCTCCCTCTCCCACTCCCCCTGCTTGTGCTCTCTGTCTCTCTCTCAAGAATAAATAAAATCTTTAAAAAAAAAAAATGAGAAGAGAGAGAAGGGGCTAAGAAATTTATTTTAAAAAAACAATAGCTGACAACTTTCCTACTCTGGGGAAGGGAAAAGATATTCAGGTCTGGGAAATAGAGAGCCCCCCAAAAAATTAAGATAAGGAGGTCTACATCAAGACAACAATAATTAAAACGATACAAAGTAGTGATAAACAGAGAACTGTAAAAGCAGCAAGAGAAAAGAAAAAAGTTACATACAAGGAAAACCCCGTAAGGCTATCAGCTGATTTTTCAGCAGTAACACTGCAGGCCAGAAGTGAGTGGCAATGATATATTCAAGTGTTGAAAGAAAAAAAACTGAATCCAAAAATACTCTACCTGGCAAGATTATCATTCAGAATAGGAGAGATAATGAATTTCCCAAACAAAAGTCAAAGTTCATTACCATTAAACCAGCCTATAAGAAACATTAAAGGAAATTCTTTGAGTGGAAAGACAAAGCAATCATCAAGAATAAGAAAATTAAGAAAGAAAAAATTTCATAGGTAAATACAAACATAATGAAAGTAGATTAACCACTTATAAATCAGTATGGAGGTTAAAACACAAAAGCAATAAAATCAATTATATCTGTAAAAATCAACCAAGAGACTGACAAAATAAAAGGATGTACAGTGGGATGCCTGGGTGGCTCAGTTGGTTAAGGGACTGCCTTCGGCTCAGGTCGTGATCCCAGGGTCCTGGGATTGAGCCCTGCATCAGGCTCCCTGCTCAGCGGGAAGCCTGCTTCTCCCTTTCCCACTCCCCCTGCTTGTGTTCCCTCTCTCGCTGTATGTCTCTCTCTCTGTCAAATAAATAAATAAATAAATAATCTAATACACACTGTTACTCTCTAACCTCTTTAAAAAAAGGGGGGGGGCACCTGGGTGGCTCAGTCAGTTAAGCGGCTGCCTTTGGCTCAGGTCGTGATCCCAGCGTCCCGGGATCGAGACCCGCATTAGGCTCCCTGCTCAGTGGGGAGCCTGCTTCTCCCTCTCCCTCTGCCTGCCGCTCCCCCTGCTTGTGCTCTCTCTCACTCTCTCTCTGTGTGTCAAATAAATAAATAAAAAGTCTTTAAAAAAAAAAAAGGATGTACAGTACAATATCATATACATAAAACATGGGGGGAGGGGAATAAAAATTTAGTGCTTTTAGAATGGGTTCAAACTTAAGTGACCATCAACTTAATATAAACTTCTATATGCATAAGATATATATGAACCTCATGTTGACCACAAAACACCTATAACAGATACACAAAAAAATCCAGAGAAAGCAGTCCAGGCAGAACACTAAAGAAAATCATCAAATTACAAAAAAAGAGAGCAAGAGAAGGAGAAAGGAACCTAGAGGAACTACAAAAACAACCATAAAACAAGGAACAAAATGGCAATAAGTACATACCTATCAATAATTACTTTAAATGTAAATGGACTAAATGCTCCAATCAAAGACACAAAGTGACAGAAGAGATAAACTGCAAGGGATTACGCTAAGTGAAATACGTCAAGCAGAGAAAAACTATTATCTTATGGTTTCACTCATATGTGGAACATAAGGAATAGCTCAGAGGACCACAGCGGAAGGGAGGGAAAACTGAATGGGAAGAAATCAGAGAGGGAGACAAACCATGAGAGACTCTGGACTCAGGGAAACAAACAGGGTTACAGAAGGGAAGGGACTGGGGGGATGGAGTAACCAGGTGATGGGTATTAAGGAGGCCACGTGTTGTGATGAGCACTGTTATATACAACTAATGAATCGCTGAACCCATTACTTCAAAAACTAATGATGTACTATATGTTGGCTAATTGAACATAATAAAAAATTTTAAGAAAGTAAGACCCATCAACACGCTGCCTACAAGAGACTCACTTCAGAACTAAAGACCCATGCAGATTGAAGATGAGGGGAGAGAAAGCCATTTACCATGCAAATGGAAGCAAAAGGAAAGCTGTGGTAACAGTATTAACTTCAGACAAATTAGACTTTAAAACAATAATGTAGCAAGAGACAAAGAAGAACACTACAAAATGATAAAGGGAACAATCCAAGAAGAAGACATACCAATTGTAAATATTTATGTACCCAACATAAAAAAGAACCGAAATACATAAAGCAACTATTAACAGATGAGGGAAGAAATTGACAGTAATGCAATAATTGCAGGGGACTTTAACACCTACTTATATCAATGGATAGATCATCCAGACAGAAAATCAACAAGAAAACAGTGGCTATGAATGACATATCAGACCAGATGGACCTAACATATAGCCAGAACACTCCATCCAAAAACAGTAGAATACACATTCTTTTCAAGTACCCATGGCACATTTTCCAGAACAGATGACATTTTAGGTCACAAAACAAGTCTGAATAAATTCAAAAAGACTGAAATCATAAAATGCATCTTTTCAAACCACAACAGTATGAAACTAGAAATCAATCACAAATGAAAACTATAAAACACTGATGAAAGACACTGAAGATGACACAAACGAATGGAAAGATATTCCATGCTCATGAACTGAACTGAAAGAACAAATATTGTTAAACTGTCCATACTAACCAAAGCAATCTACAGATTTAATGCAGCTCCTATCAAAATACCAACAACATTTTTCACAGAACTAGAAAACAAACAATCCTAAAATTTGTATGGAACCACAGTCAACCCTAAAGAGCCAAAGGAATCTTGAGGGGAAAAAAAGAAGAAAAAAAAAAAAAAGCTGGAGTTATCACAATCCCTGATTTCAAGATACACGACAAAACTATAACAATTAAAACAGTATGGTACTAGCACAAAAAAGATATATAGGTCAATGGAACAGAATAGAGCCCAGAAATAAACCCATGATTATATGATTTCGTCTATGACAAAGGAGGCAACATATAATGGGGAAAAGCAGTCTTTCCAACAAATGGTGTTGGGAAAACTAGACAGCTACATGCAAAAAAATGAAACTGGACCACCTTCTTACCTATCCACAAAAATAAAATGTATTGAAGACCTAAATGTGAGGGGTGCCTGGGTGGCTCAGTCGTTAAGCATCTGCCTTCGGGTCAGGTCGTCCTGGGATCGAGCCCCACATCGGGCTCCCTGCTCTGCCAGGAAGCCTGCTTCCCCCTCTCCAACTCCCCCTACTTATGTTCCCTCTCTCGCTGTGTCTCTTTATGTCAAATAAATGAAATCTTTAAAAAAAAAAAAAGACCTAAATGTGAGACCTGAAACCATAAAACTCCTAGAAAACAGGCAATAATTGGACATCAGCCTTAGCAATAGTTTTCTAGATATGTCTCCTGAGGGAAGGGAAACAAAAGCAAAAATAGACTTTGGGGACTACACCAAAATAAAAAGCTTTTGCACTGTGAAGGAAACCATCAACAAAAGGGTAAACTACTGAAATAATATATTTGATAAGAGGTAATATTCAAAATCTATAAAGAACTTCTACAACCCAACACCAAAACACACACACACACACACACACACAATCCAATTAATAAATGGGCAGAGGACTTATCTAAGTTTTCTAAAAAAGATGACATCCAGATGACCAACAGACAAATGAAAAAGTGCTCAACTTATCATCAAAGAAATGCAAATCAAAACCACATTAAGATATCACCTCATACCTGTCAGAATGGCTAGAATCAGAAAGACAAGAAATAAGTGTTGGCAAGGATGTAGAGAAAAGGAAACCCTCATGCACTACTCGTGGGAATGAAAACTTGTGCAGTCACAATGGAAAACAGTATGCAGTTTCCTCAAAAAATTAAAAATAGGGCACCTGGGTGGCTCAGTTGGTTAAGCGACTGCCTTCGGCTCAGGTCATGGTCCTGGAGTCCCAGGATCGAGTCCCACATCGGGCTCCCTGCTCAGCAGGGAGTCTGCTTCTCCCTCTGACCCTCTCCCCCTCATGCTCTCTCTCATTCTCTCAAATAAATAAATAAAATCTTTAAAAAAAATTTAAAAATACTATATGTATACATATATGTACGTGTACACACACACACACACACACACACACACACACAAATAGAATATTACTCAGCCATAAAAAAGAATGAAATCTTCAATAAATCATGGAACACTACATCAAAAACTAAAGATGTAATGTATAGTGATTGACATAACATAATAATAAAAAAATAAAATAAAATAAAAAAGAATGAAATCTTGCCATTTGCAACACCTAGAGGGTGAAATAAGTCAGTCAAAGACAAATACCGTATGATTTCACTTGTATGTGGAATCTAAAAAACAGAACAAATGAGTAAACATAAAAAGCAGAAATAGACCCATAAATACAGAGAACTGAGGGTTGCCAGAGGGGAGGGGGTTGAGGGATGGGCAAAATGGGTGAAAAGGAGTGGGAGTGGGAGTCTTCCAGTTTTGGAATAAATATTTCATGGGGATGAAAGGTATAGCATAGGGAATATAGTCAAGAGTGTTATAAGAGTGCTGTACAGTGACAGGTGATAGCTACACTTGTGGTGAGCTTAGCATAACATATAAATTTGTTATAAATTTGTCTAATCATTATGTTGTACAAACTAATGTAACATTGTAAAAAAAAAACACACACAGGGGCACCTGGGTGGCGCCACTCAGTTGGTTGAGGGTCTGCCTTTGGCTCAGGTCATGATCTCAGGGTCCTGGGATTGACCCCCATGTTGGGCTCCCTGCTCGGTAGGAAGCCTGCTTCTCCCTGCTTGTGTGCTCTCTCTCTCAAATAAATAAATTTTTTAAGAAAAATTGTTTAATCATTATAAAAAAATCTTTACAACACACACACACACACACAGCTTTGTAAAAGAAAGGGCACAATAATGCTGAGCTAAAAAAAAAGAAGAAATGAGCAAGATTTATATGAGAAAAACTTTAAAACACTCCTGAATCACAAAAAAACTTGCCTAGAACAAATGAAAAACCATCCCTCTGCTCTAGAACAACTCAACATGATAAAGATGTCAGTTCTCCGGGAGCCTGGGTGGCTCAGTCGTTAGGCGTCTGCCTTCAGCTCAGGTCACGATCCCAGGGTCCTGGGACTGAGCCCCACATCGGGCTCCCTGTTCGGCGGGAAGCCTGCTTCTCCCTCTCCCACTCCCCCTGCTTGTGTTCCCTCTCTTGCTGTGTCTCTCTCCGGCTCCTGGGTGGCTCAGTTGGTTAAGTGACCAACTCCTGTTTTTGCTCAGGTCATGATCTCAAGAGTCATGAGATCGAGCCCCAGGTTGGGCTCCGCAATGGGTGTGGAGCCTGCCTGGGATTCTCTCTTTCCCTCTGCCCCTTCCCCAACTCTCTTAAAAAAAATAAAATAAATAAAATAAAATACAGACACACACAGAGTATGAAGTTTCTATAATTAGAAGTGTGGTACTACTGCATAAATGAAAAGCAGACCAGTAGAATACGCATAGTCAAGAAAAAGACCCAAGTAGTAATGGAATTTACTGTATCAATAAAGGGGGACATCATAAATCACTGGGGCAAAGATGGACTTTTTTAATAAAGGGTGATGTGATAAACAACCAACTGAAAAAGGAAAACAATAATCCATACCTCATATCATTGACAAGAATAAATCCACATATATGAAAGACATATTATGTAAAAAAATGAAATAAACAGGTACGCTAAAAAGACACATCAGTGAATTCCTCTTTATCTGGGTGTAAGGAAAGAATTTCTCTATATTCTGAATGTAAGGAATGTAAGGAAAGATGTATTGAGTGATAAATTTGACCACGTAAAAAAGCTTGTGCAGAGCCAAAAAATAGCATGAACAAAGACAAAAGAAAACTGAAAAACTAAGAGAAAATATTTGCCATTTGTATTACAGCTAAAGGGTTAATCTACCTAGTAACTCTTAAAAATTAAAGAAAAAAAGTACCAAAAACCCAAAAGACGTGAAGTGAAAATTCACACACAAAAACGACAGAAAAATGGCCCCCAAACATATAAAAAGATGTTCAGCCTCACTTATGATAAAAAGAAATGAAAACCAAAACTACATTACAAAACCATTTTTCATCTATCAGATTGGCAAACATTTAAATAGGACAACACATTCTATTGATGAGGCTGTGAGGAAACAGGACTCATACAGTACTGATAGGAATTTGACAATTTCTAACAAAACTACAAATTTATTTACCTTTTCCTATAGCAATCCTATTTCTAGGAGTTTACCCTGAAAAGATACCTCCAACAATACAAAAATACTCATGTACAAGGTTACCCATGGCAGCTTTTTAGTAACTACAGAGTATAGAAAGTATCCTTAGTGTCCATAGCTAGGAGAAAGGTTAAACTAATTAGGATACAGCTACACAAGGAGAAACTAAGCAGCCATTAAAAAAAAAAAAAATGAGAACGATTACTATTAATGGACATGGAATCCTTTCCAAGATATATTAGTAAACAAAAAGAGCAAAGTACAAAAGAATGTCTACAGTATGCCATGGATATAATACTGCTTTGTTTAAAAACAAACAGAGGAAAGCTAAAACACAAATAGGATTAGTTACCAATGGAGTGCTTAGGAATAAGATAAAAGGAGAAAGGGGAGTGCTATTTCTCTGGTAAACCTTTCTAGTATAGTGCTGTGTGTTGGAACCATATTAATGTTTCACCTACTAAAATAAAGGGAGGAGGGGTGCCTGGCTGGCTCAGTCAGGAGAGCATGCAACTCTTGGTCTCAGGATGGTGAGTTTGAGCCCCATGTTGGGTACAGAGATTAATAAAAATAAATAAATAAACTTAAAAAAATAAAAAATAAAGGGGGGACAAACTAAAGTTTTAAATTTAGGGGGATAAAAAAAGTTAAGATGAAATATAAACAAAAACAAACAAACCTAACTCTTCGAAGAAACTAACCATAATGAAGTGAGGAAGAGAACATACCCCCACAGTAAAGATAAAAAGCATAAAAAATTATTGACTCTAGGAGCGCCTGGGTGGCGCAGTTAAACATCCAACTCTTGTTTCGGCGCAGAGCCGATGTGCGCTCCATGCTCAGCAGGGAGTCTGCTTGAGATCTCTCTCTCCTTCTCCCTCTGCCCTTCAGGCTTGTGGGAGCACACGCTCTTGCTCTCTTTCTCTCCCTATAAAAATAAATACATAAATCTTTAAAAAAAAAATTACTGACTCTTGTTTGTGTTTGTTTTTTTACGGGGGTATATATCAGCAATTCTGAAACTATTCTGTGTACTCTAGAATGAAGAAATAAGTAAATATACTGTGGATAACAGGAGCAGATTCCTCACTGTCGCAAAAGGAACTGATATATATCACAACTTGAATACTCTGAGAACGTAAAAATTATATTAAAATTGTATTAAAAAACTGTAATCACCTAATTATAACTTATCCCTGGAAACTGCAGCAAACTTCACACATTTGACTTCCCTCCTGCCATCCCCCAGAACATGTTTTATCTTTCAATTACTTTTTACATATGTAACAAGGTTTTTGGAAGTTTTGACTTACCACAACAGAAATCACTCATTTCTATTAAAAAGCAGAGATCATTAACAACACACCTTCAGATTTAGAATCATATAGTACTTTTTTCTTTGAAAAACTCACTACTTTCATCTTCTCTGTTTAGACAGGCTTGGGGTGCCTGGGTGGCTCAGTTGTTAAGCATCTGCCTTCGGCACAGGTCATGATCCCAGGGTCCTGAGATCGAGCCCCACATAGGGCTCCCTGCTCCTCGGGCTTTCTGCTCTGCGGGAAGCCTGCTTTTCTCCCTCTCCCACTCCCCCTGCTTGTGCCCTCTCTCGCTGTGTCTCTCTCTGTCAAATAAATAAATAAAATCTTAAATAAATAAATAAATAAATAATAGCCTTGGTTAACTCAAGGAATGAGTTGTTCAATTTTCTTGTTACACCAAGATTAAACTCATTTAGTTCAAGCATTTTGAAGAATAAATTCCTAAAATATATTTTCCAAAACAATATATATAGGACATGAATAATGTGTATTTTCAAAATTTAAGACTTTTCAGTGACTCCAGATTAGTTATTGTAGTTAAATGCCAAAGTGTCGAAGCAAGAGATTGATTAGAAGTTGCTGTTTTGAATAAACCTCTGAACTTGTTTTCTAATATACAAAATAAAGGTATTCCTGTACATGACATCTTGACAGAGTTACAAAACTCAAATTACTAAATGCGTATGTGCTAGATAGTTTGTGGTTAACTAGACATCACTGCTACTCTTTTTAAGGTCTTCTTTGCATTGCAAAGGAAAAGAAATTAACATTTCCCTTTGGAGACAGTTGTAAGTAGATAACTGGGCAGAAAAACAGCTTCCAGGTGAGTATCTTGAGAACCACCCACTTCAGTGCTACAAACTGAGAGTACTTAAAACTTCCCAGTGACTTCTGAGCAAACAACCAGCTGCCATGCTTCAAGTTAAAATAATCAGTGACAGCTTCCCTAATTCCCTGAGCCCTTCCAATGGTTACAAAAGTTCCCTCCGTTAAGACCCTGATGCTTGGAATGAAACTATAAATGACTGATACATGTGAATATATGGGAGTATATGTGAAAATACTTTATAAACTAAAAAACACCATAAAAAGCATGAATTATTATTTTTGTTCCCACTGATGGAAACTTCAATTGAAGTTATTTTCTGGTAATCAGCCTTTTTGTAGATAAATCAATACATCCAAAATAAAGCTTTCCTTCTACAAATCAATAGAACAATAAAACATTTTCTTGCTACAAAACCAAGTGCTCTACCTAACTTCATTTCCCCAGTTAAACATTCACTCAAATCAAGGCATGTTCACCAGGCAAGGCATTTTGTTAGGTAATAAGAGGATCCCCCTGCAAGAACTTATAATATATGAGAATAACAAAAGTATTCAATATTTAATAGTATTCAAAATATAACTGTTAAAAATCAGGAACCACATCTGATGGGGGGGTCAAAAAAGGAAGGATGAAATCTGACTTGGGAGTGAAAAATCAAAAAAGGATTGAGAAAGAACTAAAGGTTAAATAGAACTAAACTTTAAAGAATAGGAAGGCTTCACAAAGTACAGATACTGCAAGAAAGGGGAAGAAAGAGCATGCTCAAAGAAACAAAGCTAGCAACTTGGGGACCTGAATGGAAAAAAAAGGCATGTAACACCAGAGTGGCTTAGCCATGGAGTATGACAAATGACAGGAGGCTGAGGCCAAATATTATTTACAAGGCCAGAATGCTAAACATTTGAACTTTACTGCTATTATCCAACTTCAGATTCACACAATGATTTATAAAATTTTGTGCCCTAAATAACAAAACTAGGCTGCTAATATACCCCCACAAGTAGAGCCTAATAGTAGTATGAAGAACTAAGCAGAGAAAAGAAACTGATCTGCCTAAAATGCTTTTCATCCTAACATTCTTCTGCTCAAAAACCTTCAATAATCTCTGAATGCCTCCTTTTATCAAGTCCATCAATACCATAGTCCCCATCCTATTCAACCAAATTTTCTACCATTGCCCAAATGTACAACTGACTCCAGATAGGCTATTTTCTCTATTACTGACCCTTGAGCACAGCAAAAAAACACAGGTGGAGTATTAGTCTGTGTATTAGTCTGTTCTGGCTGCAATAACAAAATACTGCAGACCGGACAGCTAAAACAACAGAAATGTATTTCTCATGGTTCTGGAGGCTGTAAGTCCAAAGTGAAGATGCCAGCTGATTGGATTCCTGGTAAGGGCTGCCTTCCCGGCTGAAAAGATGGTAAATATCCACCCTTTCACTGTGTCTTCACATGGCCTTTCCTTTGAGTGCATACTCATACAGAGAGAAAGTCTCTCTCTTCCTCTTCTAAGGCCACCAGCCCTAGAGGATCAAAGCTCCACCCTATGACCTCATTTAACCTTAACCTTAAATACCTCCAATAACGACCCTATCTTCAAATATTGTTACATTGGGGGTTCGAACTTCAACATACGAATTTATGGGGGACACAAACTCATTCCATAACACACCGAGGCAAGATCTTGAAAGGTTTTACAGCTTCTTTGCTTACATTCCTCAACAATTACCTCCATCATGTGAAAAAGCCCAGTCCGGCCTAACGGAGGATGAGAAGCCAATGAGGATGAGTGACCCCAGATGAGACTAGCAAAAGAACTGCCAGCTGAACCCAGTCAAAATCATAAAATCATGAGAACTTAAGTGATTGTTGCTTTAGATCACTAAGTTTGGAAATAGTCTGTTACAAAGCAATAAATATCTGAGATGGCATACCTTCTTGTTCTGCTTTTTGACCTAGATCTCTGAACTCTATAGGATTTCCCTCGACCCCTTGAACGACTTCGACTTCGTTTTCTTCTAGAGCCGTAAGAAGAGCTACTGCTTGATCGATGCCTGCGTCTGAAATAAAATATAATCAAGTGTCATTGCTACAAAAAAAATTTTTACGGGCGTCTGGGTGGCTCAGTCGGTTATGTGTCTGCCTTCGGCTCGGGTCACGATCTCAGGGTCCTGGGATCAAGCCCCACATTGGGATCCCTGCTCAGCGGGGAATCTGCTTCTCCCTCTGCCCCTCACCCTGCTCGTGTTCTCCCTGTTTCACTCTCTCTCAAACAAATAAAATCTTTAAAAAAAAATTTTTTATAACCATTAAAGAGAAATCATCTAGATTCTAAAGAATTATCTCATTTTTACTATTTCTAAATCCTTCCTAGAAGCAAATAGAGATAAAATGTTACTCCTGTTGAGAAGTCAGATGATTGATTCCTAATTTAGTGATTGGATCAGCTACTAATAAAGACATTAGGGGTGCTCAGTAGTATACAATCCTTCCAAATATTATCAGATAATATGTTACGAGAACTATACCAGTTTACACCTACAAAGAATAGACAAAGGAAGAAGACACTAGACCCATGGATTGGGCCTGGCAAAAAGGAAAACCTTTGGGGGAGGGAAGGGCTGTACCAAATGGGTGAAGGGGAAAGGGAGATACAGGTCTCCAGTCATGAAATGAGTAAAACGTAGGAACAAAAAGCAGAGCATAAGGAATACAGTCAATGATACTGTAATGGCAATGTAATGGGACAGATGGGAGCTATACTTGTGAACATAGCATAATATATAAATTTGTCAAATCGCTCAATTGTAAACCTGAAACTAATATAACATACCCAAATGAAAAAGTAAAAATTAAAAAACAAACAAAAAAAACTTTTAGGTTGGGACTTAACCCTCATAAATATATAACTACTAAAACAAAAATGTTTTACCCAGAAAAATTAAAAGTACAAAAACATATGAACTCCAAAGAATGTTACTCTCATTACTATGTAAGTGAAAATTATGAAAATCACCTTCTATCATATGAATGAGAGCGAGGCTGAAGATCTCTGGACCAAGATCTTGACTTTGACCTTGATTTCCTTCCACCTTTCTTTCGGCTATATGTTCTACTATCTGAAGAACTACTTGAAGATGACCGTCTACGGTGTTTCTTTTTTCTCTTGCTTCTGCTTTCTTCTTCAGTATCTGATGACCGGCGTCCCATTTCTCTAAGTTCAAATTCAAAGAAAATTAGTTCTAGCACAATGGCACAATGGATGAATTTTAACATAATTTTTGTAGAACTCTGTAAAAATTTAAAAGGTCTCATTTAAAGTAAAGCTTTAAATGTACTTGGCTTATTGACAAGACATGAGAAATTGCTGTAGTATAGTCTTCTAGGACTATCAATTGTTTTTATAATTTATGAACAGTTTAAATTTGTCCATAATTTTTCCAAATATCTCTCAAAAGAGTTAATCCTGAGAACACCTCATAATAATTTTCTTGTAAGTTGCACTTATCATTAATTATATAATACTTGGTTTAGGGATCAACCACTAATCCTTCGTTTCCACATTCCTTAAATATAAAAAGTATTTTACTATCTTTTAGAATTACATTTTTCTAACTAAAAATTCTAAATTTTTAAATCGATAAAACCTCATTAGGCATCAACAAAGTGCAAACTGAAACAATGCACTATCACCATTTCACTGGTGAAATCTGAGGGAGGGAAGAAATGTTCACTACAGTACTAAAGTTGGGAGCACCTGGGTGGCTCAGTCCGTAAAGCGTCTCATCTGCCTTTGGCTCAGGTCATGATCCCAGGGTTCTGGGATTGAGCCCTGCATCAGGCTCCCTGCTCAGCGGGGAGTCTGCTTCTCCCTTTCCCACTCCCCCTGCTTGTGCTCTCTCTGTCAAATAAATAAATAAAATCTTTAAAAAAAAATTATTAATAAAGCACTAAAGTTGAAGTCAGTAAATTCTGCACACTGCTAGTTCACAAAAATGAGTCATAAAAATGTTGATTTTTTTTGACAAAGCAATCCTACTTCTAAGAATCTATCTGCAGTTTTTCTTAAAAGGAAACTATATTCATGAAACTATTCATTATAACATTATTAAAACCATATCCACAGAGACTACAATTTACAAAAATATGCACCTATGAGGGGCACCTGGGTAGCTCAGTAGGTTAAGTGTCTAACTCTTGATTTCAGCTCAGATCACGATTCAGGGTTGTGAGATCAAGCCCCGTGTCAGGCTCTGTGCTAGGCGTGGAGCCTGCTTAAGATGCTCTCTGTCCCTCTCCCCGTCCCTCCCCCCCAATATATATATATGTATATGTATGTGTGTACATATGAGTAACAGCAAAATTGAAAATAATTGATAATTTTTTTAAGATTTTATTTATTTAATTGAGAGAGAGAGTGAGAACGCAAGTGGAGGGGAGGAGCAGAGGGAGAGGAAGAGGGAGAAGCAGACTCCCCACTGAGCAGGGAGCCCAACATGGGGCTGGATTCTAGGACCCTGGCATCATGACCCAAGCCAAAGGCAGACTCTTTTTTTTTTTTTTTTAAATCTTTTTTCTTTAAAGATTTATTTATTTATTTTGAAAGAGTGAGAATGAGAGAGAGAGAGAGAGCACACGAGAGGGGGGAGGGTCAGAGGGAGAAGCAGACTCCCTTGCTGAGCAGGGAGCCCGATGCGGGACTCGATCCCGGGACTCCAGGATCATGACCTGAGCCGAAGGCAGTCGCTTAACCAACTGAGCCACCCAGGCGCCCCAAAGGCAGACTCTTAACCGACTGAGCCACCAACTCTCAACCAACTACCCCCAAAATAACTGATAATATTAAAGTGATGAAACTGGGTAATTTTTTTATTTTACACAATTTTCTATATGGCTATGGCAACGTTTGTATATTTATTATACAAAAGGAAAAAACATACATAAAAATAACTCAAGGTTTTTATACCTAAGAATTAACTTATTTTATAAGCAGCTTACTTGTCTTACTTCAAAGTTAGCCTTCAGAGACTTATACACAATCTCACTTATTTTACCAAAGTAGTTATTAGCTATCTTTCAATGTCACATAAAAGCAAGATCCATCTTATGTA
Source organism: Zalophus californianus (assembly GCF_009762305.2). NCBI lineage: Eukaryota > Metazoa > Chordata > Mammalia > Carnivora > Otariidae > Zalophus > Zalophus californianus. The sequence goes on along the minus strand of NC_045595.1, from coordinate 111,957,822 downwards.
ATGTTTAACATAAACAGTTAATGGATCAGATAAATAAAAATCTCATGCTTCCCTTTAATTTTTTTATTATGTTATGTTAATGACCATACATCATTAGTTTTTGATGTAGTGTTCCATGATTCATTGTTTGCATATAACACCCAGCGCTCCATGCAGAATGTGCCCTCTTTAATACCCATCACCAGGCTAACCCATCCCCCCACCCCCTCCCCTCTAGAACCCTCAGTTTGTTTTTCAGAGTCCATAGTCTCTCATGGTTCGTCTCCCCCTTTAATATTTATTCAAAATAAGTTAATACCATTGCTATAAACAAAGCAATGTGTTCAATTACAGCTTTGTTTTCAGAATTGTCAGAGGAGCCATCCCCTCCTTGACTCTAATACAATACCACTTGAAAATTGCTGTCAGGATTAAATTCAAAATTCTAAGCTATTTACCTAGAACCAGAATTAGACTTTAAATATAGTTCTGAACCTTCAAGATGTTCACAGTTCTAACATTTTACAGTTAACAAAATATTGGAAACACTTGGTTTTGAAACTTTCAGTAAATCACTAGTGTATCTAAGCCAGTTTCCTCACTGAAAAATGAAATTGCACTAGTTAAAAGATCATGATGACCTGGGCGCCTGGGTGGCTCAGTTGGTTAAGCGACTGCCTTCGGCTCAGGTCATGATCCTGGAGTCCCGGGATCGAGTCCCACATCCGGCTCCCTGCTCAGCTGGGAGTCTGCTTCTCCCTCTGACCCTCCTCCCTCTCGTGCTCTCTATCTCTCTCATTCTCTCTCTCTCAAATAAATAAAATCTTTAAAAAAAAAAGATCATGATGACCCTTTCCAGCTTCAAAATACTATGATTATGAAATTATACATATATAGACAATATAAATGTACATATATACATATTTAAATATTCACACATATATATGATATATAACATCTGTGTGTATGTATATTTCCATTAAAGAATGTGTACATAATTGAATTATAACAATCACCTAAGTTTTCCTATTTCCTGGCTTTTCCTTCCTTTCTTGTTTTCATCTTTAGACAGTTATGAATTTTCTTAACCAACAAATAACCATTTAAGATGAGTTTTTATTATAATCTTATTATCTGGTTAAAAAATACTAAAATGAGAGTGAAAGGATAAAAAAGTATAAATTCACAAGAATTAAGAGACTAAAAGAGAAAACAACAGTAACAGTAGACAAGATATGTCAATAAATTTTTAGCAAATGAAAACCAGATGGCGGATTTGGAGCTAAGAAAGTTGAATATCACACAACTGCAGAGAATTCCAACAAGTGAAAAGCCAATTCACACAGCAAAAATCAGAAAGGCTCAGGAATTTGAGACACCAGATACCACAGCAGGCACAACAGGTCATGAGACTAAAACACAGAGAATGAGTTGAAAATCTGTAAAAGAAGTAATCTCCCAAGCCCCCTCCCCCACCCAAACCAGAGAAGTGACTACTCCTCCCCAATCCCAGCAGGAAAGGTGGGGTTTTTTAAGAAAATAATGAAACAATGAAGCACAGGTCCAGGGGCACATAAAAGAGGGCAGAAAGATGCTAAACTAAAAGTTAAAGGAAAGTGAAGGTCTTCAATCTAATGGTAAATACTGCAGCACTCCGTGAGCTTGGATCCAAGAATTCTGGCAGAGGATTCTTTGCAAAACCTGAACAGTAGCTGAAAAAAGGTATATAAATATTTGAAGGTCCCCCCCCCAAAAAAGGCCAGGCCCTTATCCAATCACCCTATAACCATGCCCACCAGTTACCAAACCCAAACCTTAAACAGTAAACTTTTCTCAATAAGCTTTTTAAACTTTTTAGCGATTATACAACAAAGGATAACTAGTCACGTGATGAAAGCCTTTATCATAAGAGACAGAAACCAAAACAGAAAGAAAAAAAGCAACTTGCAGTAAACAAGGAACAAGCAGAAAAAAATTACTGTTACTATCCTCAGAAACAGAAGATGATCCAGCAAACAAGAACAGGAGGAACACCCAAAGAACAGGAAAGCTTTAAACAAATGATAATTTGTAATAAAAAATACAATGGGGTTAGAAGATAAGGTCAAAGGACTCACAGAAAGTAGAAAGAAAAAGATAAAAAAGAGGAGGCAAAAGAGGATCAATCCAGAAAGTCCAATATCCAATCGATATGCATTCCATAAAAAAAGAACACAGAAAAGAGATAAAGAAAAATACCCAAAGAACAATTCAAAAGAATTTCTAGAACTGAAAGATATTGATTGCTTTAAATCCCCAGGACAATGAATTAATAAAAGATATACACCAGGGGCACCTGGGTGGCTTAGTCGGTGAGGTGGCCAGCTTTTGGTTTCAGCTCAGGATCTCAGGGGCTCAGGGTCTCAGGTTCCTGGGACTGAGGTCCCCTCCCCACCTAAAGTTCCATACTCAGTGGGGAGTCTGAGGATTCTCTCTCTCCCTCTACCCTTCCCCCACTCACATGCAAGCTCTCTAAAATAAATAAATCTTTAAGAAAAAAAATAGACATATACCACACATATCTCCAAAAAATTCAGACAACATCCATATATAAATCCTAGAAACTTCTTAAGAGAAAAAAATGGGGTAATCACAAAAGGCTTCTCAACAGCAACAAAAAAATGGGGTAATCACAAAAGCCTTCTCAACAGCAACACAGAAAACAAAGAGACTTGCCTTCACATATCTAAGTGAAAATGACTTTCAACCTCTCAATATCCAGCCCACTCACTGATCTAATAAGAGATCAGAATAAAGACATGTTCGGGGCACCTGGGTGGCTCAGTCGTTAAGCGTCTGCCTTCTGCTCAGGTCATGATCCCAGGGTCCTGGGATCAAGCCCCACATCGGGCTCCCGGCTCAGCGGGAAGCCTGCTTCTCCCTTTCCCACTCCCCCTGCTTGTGTTCCCTCTCTCGCTGTGTCTCTCTCTGTCAAATAAATAAATAAAATCTTTTTAAAAAAGAATAAAGGCACGTTCAAATATGCAATCTCAAAATTATACCTTGCACTCACCGTTTCTTAGGAAGCTACTAGAGGATGTGCTCCACCAAAAGGAGAGAGTAAACCAACAAAGATGATCCAGAGTCAGAAAATCTAATACTAGAGATAGGTATAAAGTCTCAGGATGATAGCAGACCTAGGTATAAGACATACATCAGGGAACAAGAGACAAAAATCCTTGCCCTCTAGCTTGTGCTAGAAGTGTAACAGAAATTCTCAAAATGGGGTCCATAGACCCCTGAGGGTCCTTCTAAAACCCTTTCAGGCGATCTAAGAGGTCAAAACTATCTTCACTCTAACACTGAAACACGATTTACCTTTTCCCTGTGTTGACTTTTGTACTGATGATGTAAATAAAAGCAATAGCAGGCAAAACAGCAGGTGCCTTAACAGGAATCAAGGCAACGGCACCAAACTTCACTAGTATCATTATATTCTTAAAGGCAACACACAGTTTAAAAGAAATTTTTTTAAGCCAGTTTCACTTAAGAATGTCCTTGATAAAACAATAAAAATCATTAATTGCATTAAATTTCAACCCTTGAGCACACATCTTTTTAATATCCTGTGTGATGAAATGGGAACTACACTTACCCGCTACTGCATACTAAAGAATAATGGTTATTTTGAGAAAAAGTGTTTATACAAATGAATTTCAAATTGAACTAGCTTTTATCATGAAACACTATTTTTAAAGAACTATGACTATTCAGACTTGGGTATTAGGCAGACATTTGCCCAAAACTGAATGAAAAGAGTCTTTCATTTCAAGGAAAACTGACATTATTTGTTGCCAATGATAAAATTTGAGCTCTCAAGCAAAAGTGAGAATTTAGGATAACTTGTATCCACCACGAGAGTGGCTTCCCAGTCAGTACTTGAAGATTTCTCTGTTGAGATCAGTGGTGATATTAAGAGATGTGAATTTTTTTTAATTACATAATAAAGACTGTCAAAATTTAGAAGGTATGCATAACTCAGTGAACCACTGTTCTCCCATAGGCCAATTCAGGATCTCACAGAATCATGCATGGGTAAAAAAAAAAATTCACTCACAGTGCAAGACAAACCTACATATTTTAATGTGATAGACTATGAAGTCACTGACATGGTTTCAAATACCAGATTACAACCAACTTTTAAGAAACTACTACTTGAGGGGCACCTAGGTGGCTCAGTCAGCTAAGCGTCTGCCTTTGTTCGGCTCAGGTCATGATCCCAGGGTCCTGGGATTGAGTCCCGCATCAGGCCTGCTCCTCCCTCTGCCTCTCTCTCTCTGTCTCTCATGAATAAATAATAAAATCTTAAAAAAAAAAAGAAAGAAAGAAAGAAAGAAAGAAAGAAAGAAAGAAAGAAAGAAAGAAAGAAAAAGAAAAAGAAAAAGAAAAAGAAAGAAAGAAAGAAAGAAAGAAACAAACAAACAAACTACTACTTGTCAAGTTTTGGTGTAGTATCAAAGAAGTAATTATGTGCAAAGGCTATTAAAATACTTCTTTTTCCAATACCATATCTTTGTGAATCAGATCTTCTTTATATATTTCAATCAAAATAACTCATCACGATGGATTGCACGCAGGAGGAGATATAAGAATCCAATTGTCTTCTATTAAGCCAGACATTAGAGAGTTGCAAAAGTGGAAAATAATGCCACTTTTCTCACTAAGTTTGTTTTGGAAATGTAGTTATTTTTCATATCAAATGTGTTATTTATGTTACCATGTAATGGGCTTATTATTTTTAAGTGGATTAATAAATATTTTAAAATTTGCTCATTTAATTACTAGTAGGGCAATATTTATAGATAGAGTCCACGTAGATAAAAGTTCTTGGGGTCCACAATAATTTTTAAGAGTGTAAAGGAATCCAAAACTAGAAAGTTTGAAAACCACTGCTCTAAGGTATCTACAGTTATTTCCACTCTCCTTTCTTGCCCAGCTTATTAAGTCCCTATATAAAGCATAAAGAATTAGAAAGAAAAGGACACAGATCTTATTATGTATCTTGTTGAATGGAGAAAAAAAGAGAATAGGAGGTGGGTATAAATCTTCCTGTTTTAATTCCAAACAACATAATTCACCCATAATCGAAGAATGATTACATTTAACCCAGAAAAGTTAATGGTAGATACAAAACCCTTCCTTAGAGACACTAAGTAAAAAAAAAAGTTTAAAATCCATGTCACCAAACTGTATTTTCAAGTAATATATTTACACTTCAGAAAAATTACTCTGAAGTATAATCAATCTTAAGAGACTGCAAAAGCCCACTACATTTCTTTATTATAGTTAACTTCAAATACTTATTCAGAAAACTGAACAAAAGCAAATGAGAGGTGGATCCAAAAATTGTCTTTTTGGGGTGCCTGGATGGCTCAGTCATTAAGCATCTGCCTTCAGGTCAGGTCATGACCCCAGGGTCCTGGGATGGAGGCCTGCATCAGGCTCCCTGCTCTGCGGGAAGCCTGCTTCTCCCTCTCCCACTCCCCCAGGATAAGGGCAATAATGAACTGAGCAGAGATTTTTAGGAGCCCCACAAGCTAACAATTTTTCAATCTACCTGTAAACAGAAAATGCAACTACAGGTACAGAACTCTTAAAGCTCTTGGTTTTCTGTCCTCACTCTGTCTTCTAGTACTCCCTGATTACAGTCTCATGGTTGCAAACCTCACCTAAATACTCCCACTACAAAACTGAAACCAGGACAGGTAACAACTACAGCAGAACATCCATTTACAAAAACATCTCATTGTAAAGTTTAAGTGACTGACTGAAGACATGAAGCCAAGATGTGGTTATTCAAAAGAAAGCTCAAAGGCATACACAAGTAGTTCCTCTGCTTAACAAGAAGCAGTTAGCCTTTTTCAGAAAACGGGCAGTTAGAGAGAACAAAGATTCCTAGAGAACATGACAGTTTATAATTATTTCTCCACTATTCATTCATTAGTATATCAAACTATACTTTTTAAATCTTGGACACATGGCTTAAAAAAAAGAACAGTCATGTCAATGGGAAATCCACCTCAAAGAGGTAAAGTAAAAGTGAGGTTAATACCATTTTAGCATAGGAAGAAATCCACAAATAAGTACAAAACCATGCAAAAGCAGAGAAAGATCTGTGGTAAAATTCTAATTTAAGGTAACACAGCAAAATTCAAAAGAGATACAGAATTCTCAAAAACACTCCTCCTATCATAACTAAAAATTTGTAGACTAGCATCTTTTTTTAAAAAGCATTATCAGTCGTAAGAATTTCTCCCCAATGGTTTGAAAATGAAAGCAGAAAATATATCTATATATCTACTGTAACAAAGTCATTACAGAAGTTTTCCAACTCATAACACAACTCTCTGCTAAGACTGGTGGAATCGGTAAGGCCAATTAATAGGTACCAGCTGCCTTTATTTTTTTTTTCTATTTCAAACATTTTTAGCTCTCTTACTTAAGAACTAACAACTCTAAGGCTAGAAGGGATACACAGTTTCCCCACAAGGTTGCACCTGTCATATCTGTTCAAATCCTTAAACCTGAGAATTCTGCATATCCTCTTCACTTAGAGCTTTTATGTCTACGTTCAAAGATGACAGCTGGAATACTTTTTTGTAACGCAAAAGATACTAAATTTATGTAAATACCCAGTATCTAGTTAGTTGAAACTCTAATAGGTTGGTGCTAATTCTGAAAACGCAGTAACAAAAAAATTTAGGTTTCCAGTGTACATTTAAATATATATAACCCCTGAGGTAGAAATTTTGTTAAGGCTGACCTAAAATCATGAGTCAGCAACATGTATAAATAGTGCATTATAACCTCTCACCAAAGTAAACAGAGTTTAAGGGTAGCCATGTGCTCTTAAGGTAGCCCCTAAGGGTAGTAATATGACCACAAGGCCACAAATTCTGAAGTCAAGGAAATGGGGAGCGTTTAGTGCGAGTATATTTATATGTTCAGGAAGTTAGAAAATCTATCTCACCCAGCACCACCTATCTCTCAGCAAGAGTGCGAGCCAGGAAGGGGGATAGGGAGTGAAAGAGGTGGATCTCAAGCACCGACAGCAGAGTGAGTGGGGTAGAATGCACCAGGCTGCAGCCTCCCTCTAGCTCCACCCTACCTATAGCTAGTGACGAAGCACCAACCACGTACTGCAAGATGAGCACAGAAACTCAAAAGCAGTGATCGAGGACCAGGGACTGGGGATGCGGATGGAGGTGTGGGTTGTGTAGGGAACGAAGAGCTAGTTAACTCTCCCTCACCACCACCACCAGACAGAAGGCCTAGCTTGAGGCCTGCGACCGCGCACTACTCTACAGCAACCCACCACCCGAAGGCCCCAGGTCGGACTTCAGGGGTCAGAAAGCGCCAGGTGCGGGGCGCATGCGTACTGCGCCGCTCCGCACGCCTCGCGGCCACCACCCCCCACCCCCTCCAACCGCACTCCACGCCGCCTTCCCGGCGGACTTCGCCAGGCCCCGCGCTGCCTCTCGCCGGAGCAGGGCCTCGGAACCTTGCGCCCGCAGGCGCCGCCTCCCGGGCTCCAGATACCGGCATCACCTGGGTCGCGGCCTTCGGCCTCACGCCTCCCGTGGACTTGCAAGCGCCACAGACCAAGAAACGTTCCTTCAAATCTGGGCGCCGCTGCCGTTCTCCGAACTTGCTTCAGTTTAAGCTCACCGCCTTCCTGGTTCCAGCGCCAGGCAGCGTCAGCCGAGCTTCCGAGTGCATCGATAGAGGCTGCCAGGAGTTAGAGGAGTGCCGAAGGAGTAGATTGTCACGCCGCCAATTTTTTGTTTGGTGTTGGGTTTGCGTGCTTGCTTATTTGATTTTCTTGTTCCCAAAAAGCAATAAAGGTGGAGACTGAAAAGTGTTATTGCCTTAGTAATCGTCGCTATCGTCTTAGATAATCAGTAAACAAATCTGCATCGTAGGAAGTTATGTTTAAGACACCACACGTAGCAAAATTGGTTATCTCACTCAGGGAGGAGGAAACCAGCCCAACGATAATAAATCATGGGACTGTGTCTATATAGAGTCGTGTGTGATTAAACTCTAATGATTTATTTGCAAAAATGCATTAAAATCGGTGTTTCTTCCACCCTGAAGGTGAAGGCATTCACAGGTTGGGTGCAAATTAGTTTCCCACATTAAAGTTAACTGGTTGGTGGAGGAAGGGGAGAAGGCTGCCTGGGGCAGGGGGACGAGGTTTCTTCTGAAAGAGAAATTCAATAAATAGGTTTTTTGTTATTTAAACCAATAGAAATTACAGCGATTCAGCATTTTCTGTAACTCATACTACATTATTTACCTGTAAGAAAAGGAAAGGAGGTGAATAAACTCTTGGCCTTGGTTTGGATCGACTGTGAGAACCAGCTCATTCACAACAACTGATATGATATCCAAGCTAGTTTTGCGCTGACGGTTTGAGAGGGTGAAAATCACCTCCACAAATATATTGCTCATAAATGACTGTACCTTGGGGCACCTGGGTGGCTCAGTCGTTAATTGTCTGCGTTCGGCTCAGGTCATGATCCCAGGGTTCTGGGATCCAGCCCCGCATCGGGCTCCCTGCTCGGCGGGAAGCCTGCTTCTCCCTCTCCCACTCCCCCTGCTTGTGTTCCTGCTCTCACTGTCTCTCTCTCTCTCTCTCTGTATCAAATAAATAAATAAAATCTTTAACTAAATAAATAAATAAATAAGAATATGCCTAAAAAATAAATAAAATAAATGACTGTACCTTAAATAACCAGTTTCGAGGGACCATTTTAAAATTTAACTACTACACTACATGTTTATTTTAAATAATTCAAGAGCTGGGGGGCCTGATGGGGTCCTGAATTTTATTGGAACTCCTGTATCTGTCTGCAGGCTGTCAACTAAACGTTATTCAATGTTTTTTTTTACCTAAACTACATTTTGAAATACCCTGTCTCAAGAAAATATTTTTTATCTAATGAAACATCATTAGAACTTCATGAGCATTTATTAGTATATGATTTTAAAAAAACCTTGTTGATGTTGTTTTTAACTAAACTTCCCTTGGGCCAGTGGGAATCTGGTGAGACACTGAAGATTTCTCACAGCCCCATCTGATATTAACACCACTATTCCTAAATATATACAAAAAGCCAATATGCCAGGAAAATCTATGGGAAAATCAATTTGGTGTGAATTACACGATGATTGTGTCTGAGCCTTCCCTGATCACCCTTAAAATGGTGATCTTTCCCTCAAGCTCAGTAGTAGATGGAATTTAAAAAGTAGCTAGTGAGTCTCCTGATCCCTTGCCAGACTTCTAACTGTGGTTATGTTGGAGCTGTTTGTAAATACGTTTTTAACACCTCAGTTTCAGAGCTCTTTGAGCACCACATCCATTTAGCTGACCCCGTTCCTGGTCATTCTGCTAAATAACCTGAAAAATGGATTTTCACAAAGGATTAAAGATTTATGGTTATTCCTCTCTGATAATATCAGAATTGAAGTGGTTACAAGTAGTAAACCAAGACTAAGTATAAAATCATGTTTCTAAATTCATATAACTTTGGAAAATGTGAGTATTTGAGTCTCTTTTGCAGTGTGATAAAATAGAAGCAAGCACTCATGTAATTATTAATACCTAAAAGCTATTGCTACTGGAAACTTAAAGATTTTAATTATTTCTCCTAAATGCAGCAATAAATGTTTTAAGAAGAACAAAGGATAACTTCAGAATTCAAAAGAAAAAAAGGCAAAGTAATATTCTAAAAAGTATGATTTTCATTTTCCTTAAATTCACTAAATGTGAACATTTTCATCTGAAGAGTAGTAAAGTATGACAAAGATACATACAGCCTCTATTTGTATATATTCTAGAACCATTAATACATTGTTATAATTGTTTTCTCTTTTTACAAATGACTCAGGTTGCTTTGATGACAGTTCTCAAATTATCTGTTAACTTTGTGTTCATGCCTTAACCGATGGGCAGAAGTATACCTATCAAAGTTCTGTAGTTGCTTTTATTTTTACTGAGAGTATCAGATCCAAGAAGATGAACAAGTTACCTTTAACCTCAGAAGAAAACCTGCACTAATATTCATACTACTTGAAAATGTCCCCCAAACCACACTTGAAGAGATATATTTGTTTGTAGACTCAAGTAATTATAACTTTCCTATGTAAATATTCTTGTGTGAGATATATACATGGCCACACTGCTCACTGCAAGCTTTGTCCTACACAGTACAAATGACTCAGTAATATAGATGTTACTTCCATATAACAAACTATTTCGATGAAAATAGTCCAGGAATAAAATTTTAAATTGTGGCTTTGACAGAGAGAGAGAGAGGGAGAAACCTTTCTCCTGGTGACCCTCTTTTTGAATAGTCCATGATAAGTAAAATTAGATGGAGTGTAAACTTAACGTGACTTTTTTTCAAACTCAAAGAGGGAGGAAATAATTTGCTTTTCAAAATTAGGAAATCAACTAGAATGTTTCTGAGGGTACTAAAGAAGAACTCCTGTAGTTAATTGTGGGAGGGGTCCGGGTGCAGGGAGTTGTAAGGGAAAAGGGGTCAGGATCCTGAGACCTCAAAGACGGAACGAAGTCAAACTGCCCTTGACCAGGCGCTAAGGAAACACTTTAAAATGGAATCTGTCAGGGAACAGCTGCTCGGGAAATATGTTAAATAGACTGGCCCGTACAAGTTGGGTTTGTCTGTAGAGGTGTCGGCTTGGGCTCCAGGGCGCGAGTAGTGGGGTGAATCACAAACTCCCCGGGGCGAGCTTAGTGAAGACCGAGACTCAGCTCAGGCTGCGAGCCGGGAAGCCTCCTTAAAGAGCCGCGCCGGGCTGGGAAGCCGTAAAGGACCCTGACTCTGGGCAGGTTTGTGAACCCAGGTTGCCGGGCTGTGTGGGTTGTAGGGTGGGAGGAGCGAGGATGTAGGATTGGGACACAGGGTCAGGATACGGAACTGGGGTGCCGGGCGCCTGACGCAGGTCAAGGAAGCCCGGCAGCAAGGCGGGGAGGAGCAGTTGCGCTGCACCCTGACGCGGTGCGAGGTTGTGGGGTGGGATGCGGAGTCGGGATACCGGACTGACTCCAGCCGCCGCGCACTTGTCAGTTTCCTCTTGGCCACGCCCCGGCGGAGTAGGTTCAGCTCCCCAGTGTTTAACTGAATTGTGACACCAACGCAAAATCCACGCCTAATTAAATTAATTAGGGATTCTCGTCAATCCTGGATTAATGGCCAGGAGCACAGGCGGCCGAGGCTATCTGAAAACCCGGACGGCCTGGGACCGGCCTCCTCTTCCCGCCCCCTCCCGTCCCCTTCTCTGCCCTCCCACTCCAGCTCCAGCCTGCTTGGACTCCAGCCTCAATCAATCTCAATCTCTCTCTCTCTCTCTCTCTTTTTTTCTCCCTCTCCCTCTCTCCCTCTCTTCCTCCCTCCCAACCCCCACTCCCCCACCCCCAGGTAGTGGTGCGGGTGCTTCCCCAGGAAGGGGCTCCCTCCGAGTTGCGAAGGGGAGGTAATTTACTCAGAACAAGGGGCCGCCTTTGCGAAGTATAAATAGTGACTTCAAGCGCAGCGTTGCTATCAGATCTGAACTCTCCGCAGGAAGAATTGTCAAAGATCTTAACATTGAACAAGCGCGCTCCGGCAGGGAAGCATCAGTTCCCATTTCCCTCCGGCGGCCCCCGCCCCTTCCCTCTTCTTCTTCCTCCTCCTCCTCCTCCTCCTCTTCTTACTTCTTTTTCTCCTACTTCTCCTCCTCTTTCTTCTTTCTTCTCTTCTTTTTCTTCTTCTTCTTCTTCCTCCTCCTCCAGCTCCTCCCCCACCCCCTGCCCCATTGATGTGTTATTATTGGGGGGGCTGGAGCAGTAAAAAAAGAAGAAGGAAAAAAAGAGCGGGGCTCGGCTGGGAGAGGTTGAGCGCGGGGCTGACCGGCATCGGCGGTGATGGAAGAACTTACGGCGTTCGTCTCTAAGTCTTTTGACCAGAAAGTGAAGGAGAAGAAGGAGGCGATCACGTACCGAGAGGTGCTGGAGAGCGGGCCGCTGCGCGGGACCAAGGAGCCGACCGGCTGCGCCGAGCCGGGCCGCGACGACCGCAGCAGCCCGGCAGTCCGGGCGGCCGGCGGAGGCGGCGGCGGAGGAGGAGGCGGAGGCGGAGGCGGAGGAGGCGGAGGAGGTGCAGGAGGAGGAGGAGCAGGCGGAGGAGCTGGAGGAGGGCGCTCTCCCGTCCGGGAGCTGGACATGGGCGCCGCTGAGAGAAGCAGGGAGCCGGGCAGCCCGCGGCTCACCGAGGGTAACGGCCTAAACCCCCAGCCGCGATTCCCCTTCCCGCCTTCCTGACTCTTCTCAGGCGGGAGAGGACCCCGAGGCCCAGCGGGGAGAGGGGCGGGACGCGGAGAGGGCCCTTGGACTCCAGCTTTGGAAGCTGGAGTGATGATGGAGGGGTGGAAGTCCGGTGGTGTGCACGGCCGTGGGTGGGGTCCGAGTGTATGTGAAGACGGGGGGCGTGGGGTTTGAGCGCGTCTTTCTCAGATGCTCCCGCTATTCCCATTCCACTGTAGCGCATTTCACCAGCCGGAGGATGGGCCGGCAGCCCAGACGGCCAGCGGGAGGATCGGGAAGTTCGCCGGGCCCGGCTGCGGCGGGGGTGCTGACAGCAGCTGGGCCAGGCGGCGGGATTACGGTTCGCATCTAGCGCCTAGTTGGAGGGAGCCCCTTTCCTAGGCCTGAGAAAGAAAGAAAAAGAGAGGAAGGAGAGAGGAGAGAGAGAGAGATTTCACCCTCGGGTAGCCCCAGGGTTTCGGGCCGCGGCTGAGATCCACTCGAACTCGACGAAGATCCTGGCTTCTCGGATCTTGGAGGTCAAAACTTCTCATTCTCTTTGAGCTGTTAAGATTGAACAGGGCCAAGCAGGCTAGGCTGTTTCTTTCTGGAGAAGCGTTAAGGCTCCTTTTTTTTTTTTTTTTTTTTTGGTTGGTTTTTCGATATTTACACAATTACATTGCTGTTTCGAATCACTTAGTACTCTGGTTTTGTCGGAGGGGGGTGGTAAGGAATCCTTTGGTGCCAGCAAAGTGTTAGGAAATGGGTTTATCTAAATGGTGGAGCGTCCTGTACCAATTTAAAAGAGTTCAACAATAAAATTAATCTGGCCCTTGGTGCCTGCAGTAACTGGTGTGCTGCCATATTTTTCCAATTAAGAAAATATGTGACATGCGTAGAATCACATATTTAAGCAAGCAATTAAGTTGTTTATAACACGGTCTGTTCCTGTTTAGGGCAATAAATGGAAATTTGGGGGCGAAATAGAGTCTATTAAGTCTATTAATCAAGTAGAAATGTGGACATCTTTCTCTTTGAAGCTCCAAAAGTTTGAGAGGCATCCACTGTGGATGACACGAAATAGACAAAGCCTTCTCAACCCTTTGGTAGAATCTGAAGGATGTGTTTTCATATTTAAATTTCATCACAATATCTGTGCAAATATTTTCTTATTAACTTGGCTCCGAATGTTTGCTATAATGTTATCTGCTTCCTCCCCGGCGGAAGGACAAATGTCCATAAAACGAACTCTGAGTACAAGAAATGCGGGCAACACTTAAGATCACCATAGCTAGAATGCTAGACTGGGCTGGGATCTAGAGGCTCTTCTTCCCCCAGACCAGGTAGCAGATCCTCCCAAATTTGGAAAATGATGGCACAACTGTCAGACCTCACTCCCGGCGTGAGTCTGCAGCTCCAGGCCCTGGGTACACCAGCCCGCCGCATCGCGCGGTTAGGGTCTGAACCCGGGCAGACACAGTCCTGGGATTGTTGATTTCCAAGCTCAGGACAAGTATTAATTTCTCTGCAGGCCGGCTCTTCCGGAAATGATTTTTAACACCCATGCTGATCGGGATCCTGGGCTAGGAATAACTGCAAACAGCCTCTCGACTATCCAAACTCAGCTTTTACACCTTAAAAACCCAAGGCTCCGACTCAGGCGCAGAGGATGAAGGTTCCAGAGGGCAGCTTATGTTGATATGGGCTCCCCTGATCACTGCCCCTTGGCCTATATATATATATATATTCACATATATATCCCTATCCCTCGGGTGACTCTGTATGCTCACATTCGCAGAGCTCCTGTTTTTAAAGGGAGAAGAAGGAAGGACAGTAAAGTAGCAACGGATGTGTGCAAATCCAAAGCCGAAAAAAAATGCATATTTTATTAAACAACCGAGCTGCTGGATGCATGAAAAGGCTTTGAGCAACCAATAGAAACCAAGGATCACGAATGTTCCGCTTGAACCTGTTGATCTCTGTGGGTTTAAGCATTTAGGGTCGAGTCCGCCTTTCCAATGAGGAGGAAGAAGGAGAGAACAGAGGCAGCGGTCTATTTCGCGCGCCTCGCGAAGCTAGTTTTCTGCCTCTCGCCTTTTGGCCTGGCGTGAGCCGCAAGCCCTTCAGGCAGTCAACATGGCGTGGGCGCCTCTGCTCAGGCTTCCAGTGTCCGGCAGGGGGGATAGGGACTGCCTGGCCTCCCGTGGGCCTTCCGCAGGGTTAGGCTTGAGCCCTGGGTCAGCATCGAAAGCCCTGAGATGCGGATCCCAGTACCGCTCAGCACCCGGGTCTTGTTCAGCCGCTGCGACCCTTGGACCCAATTGTTCCCAAATTAGAGCAGCAAGTTTGAGAGAAACAGAGAGCCAGCGGTGCCGGAGCTGGCCTGAGAATGGCCCGGCTCTCTGGGAATAGCCGGTGAGAGGCCAGCGATGGCCTCGACGCGCCCTTCTGCCCTGACCGGGTTCTGTGTCTGGCCGGGCGCGGTGCTTTTGATTCTGTGCGTGCGAGAGGGTGAGCGCGAGAGAGGTTGAGTGGAATGGATTTGGGGTTGGCGGGGGAGGGCAGGGGACGGTGGAGTGGACAGTGAGGAGATGAGTTGAGGCTACAGTTGCGAAGGGGTGAGTGGGTGAATAGCCGGGGGCAGGCGGCCGCCCAGAGTTGATCTTTTCGCGTCTCCAGAATCCTCTTCCTCAGGACAGGGTGAGGGACTGGCCAGGAACTCCAGGAGGGGGCAGGATCCTCCATCCTTTTGGAGACAAATCTGGTAACAGGATTTGCTGTGTTGTTTTTGTCCGTGTGTGTGTGTGTGTGTGTGTGTGTGTGTGTGTGTGTGTGTGTTTCTGTGTGCGCACGTGGACATACCCGTGGCTCTATTTGTGGTGCCCCCTCCAGTGTCCCCAGAGCTGAAGGATCGCAAAGAGGATGCGAAAGGGATGGAGGACGAAGGCCAGACCAAAATCAAGCAGAGGCGAAGTCGGACCAATTTCACTCTGGAACAACTCAACGAACTGGAGAGGCTTTTTGATGAGACCCACTACCCGGACGCTTTCATGCGCGAGGAACTGAGCCAACGGCTGGGGCTGTCCGAAGCCCGAGTGCAGGTATCCAGCTGTGAGGAGGTCAGGGCAGGGCCCGGGGAGTGGAGGAGGGGCACTCGGGGGTTAGAGAGGCAGCTTGGGAGACACACACTGAGGGCACGGGTTCAAGAGTCTGGAGTGAGGTGAGAAGGGAAGGGATATCTTTACTAGAGGTCTTATTTTCCAAAGTAAATCTTAGTCCTGTAGCCTACCCCCACCCATCCCAACATATGTTCCCAGCAGAAGAAAGCTGTGCTGGGCTTGCTCCCAGAGTTTCTATAAACCACACACCCCCCCTCGCCTTACGATGCCTTTAATGTGGTTTAATCCTAATGGGCCTACTTTTATAAGCCTTAAAAAAAATCCCACAAAAAACGTTTTATCTTCTGGATGCCTTAAAAGTTACAACGAATATTTTGTTCGCCTGAGTTGGTTTTCCTTGAGGGCCTGCTCGGGGTCTAGGGTTGCCAAGCGGATATGCCAATTAGGTTTATAGATGTACAGACTATAAAGAAAATTAGCAACTGTTAAGTGTGGAAATTTACAGTTTGCCGTTAGCAGTCGATCTCAAACTGTGTGTAAAACAGTAGAGAAATAAATGCATTTTGGTCACTCTTTGTTCCCTCACTTAACCAAGACAGCAAACCTGAACCTACAGAAACTTGATTTTAAAACAACTCACTATCTTAATATTGGCATTCCCACAGTCCAACACCCAACAAGTGCCTTACATGATGAAGTTAGGATTGGAGCAGGTTTTTTGTTTTTTTATTTTTTGTCTTCTTACTGGTTGTGGGGGTGAAAGTAATGGCAATAGGCTTTGGGGGCATTCAAGGTAGAAAATCATATATATATATGCATAGATATCCTTCTACTTTTATGGAGAAAACATTTAAATGTTTCAGATTGTATTTCCGCTCAAATAATAAAATAGGAGAAAATGATGGTCATTATTTGTTTGAACACATGGAGCAGTTTTAGGCCTGAACATCTGCAGCTGTTACAAAGTATCACTGTAACAGATACTCCCGGGGTCTCTGGGCGGAGAGACCACCATCTGCAGCAAACTATGCAATTCTTATGGGGCTTCCCCGCATCTTGTAATAGGATCAGGACAAAAACAGAGCAGTCACGTTGAAGCGGAAAAGTAATAATAGGCTGCCTTGGTCATCACAGCCGTCAATAGAAGGCTCTGCTCTTCCTTTTTAAGCCTTTGCTGCTTTGCTGTGTGTACTGAAGTCTCTAGAGACTCAGCAACCCCTTAAAGACACGATGATAATTATTACAGTTATGAGCATTAGTATCTCAGTTCCAACTCTTCCGGGGGAAAAAAGAGGCAAGAAGCCTCAGGCCATGTGAGTTATACAAAGGATGCCACCCTGGCATGAAATCTCCCCTTCTATTACACTAAATGGCAGGGGAATTTTTGAAGATTTACATTGACTATGACACTTGCTTTCAAAAACAAGAAAAAGCTCTGAAGCAATATTTTTCTTTTATAGTTTTTTTCAAGCCTTAATTTGTGAATCAGTCAATATGCTGTATTATTGGAACATAATGCTATATGATTGGAGTGTAAAAGCAAGCTTTGTATGAATTTTTAAAAATCTGTCATACTGCCTCTAAAAGTTGGCAAGTTTATTTAAGAAGGTAATATCTGGGAGAAGACAGTTTCCAGGAGTTACTTGATTCATACCTTCCTACCTTCCCCTTTACACAAACTATTGTTGTTGTTTTTTTCTCATAAGAAATGAACTTTATTACTGGTCTTTATTTTTTTCATACCTTTCTTTAAATTTTAGGGTTATTTTCTACTACCCTTATGTAAGCAGTGGATTTTTTTCTATAGAAGCAAATTAGATTATCATGATAATGGCACAATTATTCTGCTACTGTGTTACACTCTGCTGCACAGAGGAACAGAGAAATCCTAAACTTCTTTGTAGTGAGGCTTTTATGGCACTAATTACCTCTTCCCCCACTCTTATCTCCCCCCGCCAAAAAAAAACAGAGTCACTATTTGCTTTGGTGTTTGGTTTTTCTTGAAGATGAAGCTAATTAATATTACAGGCTATTAATGAGCCCATTCTTCTCAGGTCTTACTGGGCAAACATCTAAACCCATTATCACTTTAGGATCAGGTATCATGGAGACTTTTAGGCCTTGGGGACTCTATAATGTAGAAAGATGAAACCAGGACTAATAGTAATTTATCAAGAAACAATTTATCTTGCAAAAGTCTATGAAATCTACTTTTGTCATTCATTTACATTATTTGACTTTGGAAATTGAGAGTGTTTTTATAATTCAAATATTGCTTGCTATATCTCTCAATCCTTGCCTAAAACACTACGTTTTTTCATTGTACTTTGGTAATTAAAGGAGTTCATAACATCTAGGTTTTATTTTATTTTTCCAATTTGTAGGTTTGGTTTCAAAATCGAAGAGCAAAATGTAGAAAACAAGAAAATCAACTCCATAAAGGTATGCTTCTCAAAGGACATCTGATATTCTAAGTAAAAAGAGAACTGGGTAATATTGTTATACAAAGTCAGAAAGAAACTCTGAAAGATTATCATGGTCTCTATTTAAAAATCTGCTCTGAAGGCAGTTAACGAGAGTCCTAAAGTTTAGGAGTACATTACATTTATTTTAATTATGGCAGCTATTTAGGAAGATAACAGTCCAATTCCAAAGGAATTTGTTCTGTCTTGGTATCATTTGGAACCCTGGAAAACAGTGCTGGAAATATTAACCTCACATTATTGTGTTTTGTTCCCCATTTTCTTGCAGGTGTTCTCATAGGGGCTGCCAGCCAGTTTGAAGCTTGTAGAGTTGCGCCCTATGTCAACGTAGGTGCTTTAAGGATGCCATTTCAGCAGGCAAGTATAGCCCAGTTTTATCTTGTTTTTAACTGTAAAAAGACCTGGATTTTGCTTGAATTGTTGAATATACCCTCTCTCCGGGTCCCATGTTGGTGTCCATGTGGTTGAAGAATAATTTTGAGATGATATAGTGAATCTACTCCCCTTTAAAAACCTATAAAATGTCAAGGGCCTACATGCCTAGTCCTTTCTTTCCTCATGGGAAACCTGCAGAAGCCTGAGGCCAGCAACTGGTCCTTTAAAAATGCACTAAAGATTGCACTTGGGGAGAGGAAGGAAAAGCCTTTTGATTAAGATTTTGTCAGATCCATTACAGAGGTTAGTCCTAAGGTGTTTTCTAAGGCAACTTTCTAAATATTTTTCTAGGTATTTCCTACCTCTTAGTCACATTAAATGTCTCTGGCAAAAGAAAAGTAAATAAATAAAAGTACTTCCAACTCATATTTGATTTTTTAAACCTGTCTCTGCAAACAAAGCTTCATCTCTAGTAGAGAGGGAAGCCTTGGTCTTCCCAGGGATGCCGTGCCTCTGCAATCCCTTTCTTAGGCATAAAGAAACCTTTAAGACTACATTTTAAAAGGACAGCCTGCAGCAATGATTTAATCCTGGGAAATCCCAGTGCTCTGAACACTCCTGCTCTCCAAGCCTAAGGGCTCAATCCTTACCCAAGCAGTGCCTGACCTTCCCCCTCCTCAGCTGGGACCCCTGCTTGGTAGGGCTGTGAAGTCAAGAATTAGCTCTCAGTTGGCAGCACCCTGGACTGAGGAGACACACGGGTGTACCCATGTATTGACGGTTACTGTTAGGGAGATCTTAGCTCTCTTGGCACCACAGGACTCTAGCTAGCATCCCAATGCTAGGCTTTTGAAGCAAGAGAGAATGATTGGAGAGAGAGTGGGATCTAAAAAGGAGACCCTTACTACTCAGAAAGTGATCTGCAGGCCTGCAGCACCAGCACCACCTGGGAGATTTTTAGAAATGCAGAATCTCAGGTCCCAATGCAGACCTTCTGAATCAGAATCTGCATTTTTGAGAAGATCTGCTTTATAACAAGGGTAATTGTTATAGCAGTAAAGGTTAGAAGTACTAACAATTGTGCCAATTGTGATGAAGATGCAATAATTTCCCCAAGTGACAGGGAAAAGTTTTATAGTTTGCTTGTTAGTACTTCAGTGCTTTAATGGGTAAGAGGTGTATGATGACATCAAGAGAGCCTTTCCAAATTATTTTGTAATTTTGAGGAGGGCGATGTTTTAACACAATAGCAGTGTTGCCCTCTGATGGGCCCAGCTCCCGCGGGGGGCGGCCACATTCCTGCAGACAGGAGTCCCCTAGGGCCAAGGGAGATAAGGCGTGCTGAAGAGTTGCAGAGACTCTGGCGCACCGGCGTATCCCGGTGGCGCCCCAGATTCAGTAACAGACTGAGAAGGTCAGCCAAACTCCCCTCTCCTGTCCCCAGCCCCAGCCTTCCCCCTCGCCAAGCTGGACGCCGTTAATGCTCTGTTTCTATTCTGTTGTCACCCTAGGATAGTCATTGCAACGTGACGCCCTTGTCCTTTCAGGTTCAGGCGCAGCTGCAGCTGGACAGCGCCGTGGCGCACGCGCACCACCACCTGCACCCGCACCTGGCCGCGCACGCGCCCTATATGATGTTCCCGGCGCCGCCCTTCGGACTGCCGCTAGCCACGCTCGCCGCGGACTCAGCCTCCGCCGCCTCAGTGGTGGCTGCCGCTGCCGCAGCCAAGACCACCAGCAAGAACTCCAGCATCGCCGATCTCAGACTGAAAGCCAAAAAGCACGCTGCCGCCCTGGGTCTGTGACGCCAACGCCAGCACCAACGTCGCGCCTCCAGCGCGGCACGCACCCTGCAAATCCTCCGTGCCCCGCTGCTTTTCCGTTTAACCCCTCCGGACCTCCGGAACCGACCCTCTTTCCACCCCGCTGATCGGCCTTTGCCGCCTTCCACATCCCGGACTCGGAGGACGAGACTTCGCGCGGGACCTTGGATCCCACTAGGCGCACCAGCTCTGTGGCTCCTGACCATTCATCTACCCAAGGCGTAGAATTCGGCTTCATAGGGGCAAGTTTTCGGGAAGTCTGGAGAGAGACTGAACAAGGGAGCGCTGGGACAGCGGAGTGTGGCTCACGGCAAAGCTGCAACGATGGACTCTCTTGCGTAGAAATAAAAATCCTGTTAATAAAAAAATGAGCAAAAAAATAAAAATAAAAAGTAGAAAAGACAAACCAGAAAGAAAAAAGAGAAAGGGAACTTACTGCTATTTGGCAGAAGTTGAAACCGGAGAAAGAACCAAGGAACAAAAACAAATTTTAAAAAAATTAAAGTATTTTATACATTTAAAAATATGGAAAAATAACCCGGACGAATCTCGAGAGAACTGGGGAGGGGGGAGTATCAACTTAAAGTGTATGTTTTTTTTAATGGGCTAAAAAAGGCAAAACAGAAGGAAGAGGTATACTTATTTAAAGAATTAAGATTTAAAAAGTGCGCAGCTGGGAAGTTCACAGGTTTTGAAACTGACCTTTTTCTGCGAAGTTCACTTTAATACAAGAAATTTGATAAGAGAGGCGGGCCTCCTTTTACGTTGAATCAGATGCTTTGAGTTAAAAACCACCACGTATGGAAGAGTAAGAAGAGGGAAGACAGTATAAAAACGAGGAGAGGAAAAAAATGATATTAATACAAAAAATGTTACCACAGACAATGATTTCTCTGAGAAATTATTATGGCAGCACTGTCCAGACTGCTGACAGTAAATTCCGGTTTTGCATGTTACTTGTATTCCATTGACGGTGTCTCCCTGCGCCCTGCTTTACTCACATGCACTTACTCCATTTTCATCTTCAGTACGAAAAACAATACCAAAAGCATCTGGAAATTGATGTATATGAAATCTATAATTTTTGCCCCGTCTTTGATCCTGTCGGACAAAAGAAAAAGGTCGGAAGGGAAAAAGTTTACACTCTGTCCCAAGAAGACGGAGGCAGGCAGAAAATGTGGGGAAAGGAGAAAGAAAAGACCAAATGAAATAATAAAGGTACAGCGCCTCACACGGCTCCTGGCACATAGTAGGCGCTCAGTCAGTGATAGTCCCCTCTCCTTCCTCCTTTCTTGTATTCCCTCCTGCTGATTTCCTGATGTCCTATTTGGGAACCTTGCTTTATTTCCCCCTCTCTATCCTGTCACACTCACCTTAAATAATACCCAACTAGATACAGGCAGTAGGTTTGTGTAAAATATGTTGATACACACGAACAAAGTTTATTTTGGCTATAATGTGTGAACTGATGGTTGACTTTCAACATTTGCATTTTATCTCACAAAGGTGTATATTCAAGTAATTTTTTTGTTTCAATTCATGTAACTATTTAAACTGGGGTACCCTGGACTAAGCAATCTGTATCCCAATCACTAGAAAGCCTCCTTAGTTTTTTTTTTTCTAATTTACAAGAAAGAGGAAAAGCTCTTTTAACTGAACTTTGGTATGCGGTTGAGCTTTGTAACTATTTGTTCTCCATGAAAACAAAGTTATTTATATTTGCCATATTTTTTTCTAGGGTATTAAGTTATTTTAAACAGAAGAAGATGCTGTTATTTCATGATGTGTTGTTGGTACAAAATGTTTCGATTTCACCTCTGTTAAACCTTTTAAATAAGTGCCAAGTTATTGAAGACACTTTGCGATCAATTGAATGAAAATAGTATTGTTTCATTTGATGGGATTCGCGTCATCTTTGTTCCTGTTACTATTAAACTATCCGGGATAGTCATTCCTTCTTCCTTTTTGATTAATGTGTATCTCTCTCTCGACTACATCAACTTAGAAAAGCTCTTGCCTCTGCTTCTACCTGCAGCTATTAAGGGGCCGTGAGAATGGTGGCTCTGTGGCTCTAGATACCGCTGAGCGCAACCCCCACCCCCTTTTCATCCACCCAGCATAGAAACCGGATTGATTTTACACCAAATCAATAAAGGAACAGATAGTATGTAAAATAAGATAAAATAGACTCCCTAAGACAAACTCTCATTCTTCATTTTGATGCACTTCCACCCTTGAAGTTTTTCGGGGAGCAGTCTGGGGAGAAAGAAGCGGGATCACACGGTGCGAAATCTACCTGGATTAATTGTGGCATAATGGACACTCGATCCCTGGTCGACGTCCCTCCCCAAGCAAGCAGTGAATGTTCGGGAGTGGGTAAAAGCAGCGGAGGGGAATTGGGGCTCTGGGAAGGGCGGATTCCCCACCTCCACACTCCAATTTAGCGCTTTGGCCCAAGCAGATTTTTCGTTGGTTAAATCTAGGAAAAGGTAGAAGCAAGGGCCCTATTTAGGAAAAGCCGGGTCCTAGCCGTCCTTAGAATACCGGGATACCATCCCTCCCTCCCGCCTCTCCCTGCCCCTTTCTCCCGGAAGAAATCTCACTAGTAAAACCCGAAAGCGCTGCCTGTTGAGGGGTGGGTAGAGACTCTGAAGACGCGGCCCCGGCCAGGCCAGGGACAGGACCTTCTTTTTCCGCGCGGGTTCTGGGGATGGGGGCATCCTCCGAGATAATCAAGGGTGTCCTGAGTGCCCCTTGGGGCCCTCTTTGGGCCGGAGGACGCATACCCTCCTCACCCCTTCGACAAAGCCCCGCGTCTTCCAGTAGTGCTCCCGTCGTCCCCACCCGGCCTTCTCCCGGGTTGAGCTCGCACACTCAAAGCTGTTCGTCTGAGTAGACGTGGGTTATATCTTTATATTTATCTTTTTAGCTTTCAAAGACCACTGAACAGGACTTGGGCCGTATTCAACGCCCAGGCCTTGCAAGTCTCCTAGTTGACAAGTTGACAGGTCTCTTAGCTGTCCTTAGTTTTCCTAATAAACATCTGCCTAGGGGCGGGGTGCACCTTGAATCGGCAGCGCCGAGCCGCCCGCCTTGGCGGGGTGGCCTCCGGCGAGCTCCCGTCGGCGCCGGGCCCAAGGGTCCGAACACGCAGGCTCCCAGCCGCAACCCTGCTGGAGCCCCCCATGCGGTTTCGGACATTTCTACGGGCACCCCAAGGGAAGTCGGAGGTCACGGGAGAACTTGGGGCCCGTGGAGTTAGATGTTCCGTCCCGGGTCCAGCCTACATCCGACGCGAAACCCAGCCTGTCCCCGCAGCTTAGCTCGGGGGAAGCTTGAGGTCAAAGGAAGCAGGTACGTCTGGGCCCCGGCAGGCGAGGCCCGGGTCACCAGGACTGGGGCGCGGCAGCACGGCCTAGGTCGGCCTGGAACGTTCCCGGCAGCAGGAGCCGGGTGGGCTGGGCGCCGCAACCGCGGGGCCGGGGGCCCGGCGGGAGCGGGGAAGGCCAGGGAGCCCGCGGAAGTGGCCAGGCCAGGCGAGAAACGCCAGTTTCTTGGCCCGGTCGGCGGTACTTGAGCTGGGCGCGGCCTGTGGGACCCAGCGTCTGGGGTGTCCGCTCTCCCGAGACTCAGCGAGGGCCGAGGCCGCCTCTCCTGGCGGGTGGGGCTGCGTCCCTCGGGCCCGGCCTCCCACGCACGCTCCCCCTGGGCCGTCCCCCGCGCCACCGCCCAAACTCGCCCGCAGGCGCCTGGGTGTGTGAGAGAGAGATTCCAAACCCAGGGTTTCCACAGTCACTCTGAGAAAGGGTCCGAAGAATCTTCACTTTAAATTCAAATAAGGCCCAACATGCACGTCGTTTTGGTAGAAACTCAATAATCGTAATAAACAATTAATGGAGATTTCGCCACTCCCTCCCCCCCCCCGCCCCCATCTTTCAAGGTGTGCAAAACCTTCCCGAGCTACAAAATCCCTGACAGGGGAAAACCGAGTTAAAAGAGATTATCCAAGACATTAGTATTAAGGACCTTATGATACAGAAGGGCCCGGTAAGATCTGAGGCCTTTGCTCGAAGCTGAATTGATAAATATCTATTTTGAGTTTTTCCCCACACTTACAAACTTTGTAGATCCTCAGATGGTAATACTTTAATATAACGCAGTGCTCAAATTTCGGAACTATTTTGATTTCTGAAAAATGTCTTTTTGGCTTCAGTGACATGGATCCTGTTATTTTTTCACAAATCAGTTTACATCATAAATTGCAAACATTTGCAATAAGATCTCAAGATTGTTTATTCATTGTAACCTCAAGCACTTGACTATGTTAAACACCAGTACAGAAACTCTGTGAAATCAGTTTAATGTGTGTGAGGGAATTAAAGGATCACTCCTTTTCATCACATAAACAAAGCATTTAAGATTGTTTTCATTGTCAGTCTCCCAATTTTTAAACAGTCTTACAAGTGACTATTAATTTTAGAGTCATTCGGTGTGAAAATATTACTAAAGTTATATCCTGCTTTAATTAAATGTTTCTGGGCAGAAGAAAATGGTATTCTACATTGGAAAGTGGGTGATTGTTTTTAATGTTGCATTATTTTAAATTATTTTAGTTCAAATGTAAATAAAGTGTGCTAAATTTCAATGGGGAAAAAATCTGAAATGATTTCTTAAAGTGCCATTAGAACAGTTAATCAGAGTGCATTAAAGGAACATCACAACCCAGAAATAATAAATATGTCATTGTAATGAGAGTGTTAACTTATGGATAATTTATTCAAGGTAGTTTCTACATTTCAGATGGAATCTCTTATTATGACCTGCCTGAGTACTCTGATGCTTGTTCTTCAAAATCTAATTTATATAGGCTCAGATATACATAATTCATAACTCCTGTTGATATATGTATATACACCCCGAATTTTAAACCTTTACAATATGTTTGCATGTTTACTAGCATGTTTTCAAGCTGACTGAAATAAAAACATAAAAAGTGTTAAACATCATACTGAAAGCAAGTGCTTGTCCTATGTGTGGAGAAAAAGTAGTGGAAAATTAAAAAGGATTAGATAATTTTCAAACTCAGATATAGAGTGAACACTGAAATATTTCAAACAGGGAACATTCCTGTATAAGAAATATGAAATCTCCAAGAAATTCTTACAGATGTGAGCTTGTAACACTTCTGATGCCGAGGCAATCCTTTCATGTCTCTAATTCATAGAACAAAAAATCCTCAAGTCTTGGGGTATTTTGTTTTGGGTATTTTATGTGTCAGTGAAGGTAACCATCGCATATGCTTTCAGTACAGGAAAATTTAGTATAGTACTTACATGTAGTTCTAGTGGCATGAAGGAAGGTTTTAGAATATAATCAAATAAATCACATAAAGAGGAGTAAACACACATTTCCCCACCTTGTTGAACAACCACTCACATGTCCTGAGCAAGGATCTTTGTAGATTCTTATTCAGGCAGAATAAGTTATAGGCACAGACTCTGGAGCCAGACTTTCTGGATTCAAACCTCACTGTTGCCACTTACCAGTTTTGTGAGTTTGGATGGATTAATCTCTCTGTGCCTCAGTTTCCTCATCTGTAAAATGGGGATAAAACAGCATCTATTTCATGGGGGGGTGTTAGGATTAGATGAGTTAGTATATGGGAAGCCCTATGAACAGTGCCTTGCACATGTATATGTAAGCAATATATGATATTTATCTTAATAAAAAGATCAATAGGCATTAATTCTTGTAATAAAATCTTAGAGGAAGAAAAAAAAGCAGTGCAATGCAAGGAATGAATACTTTTCTGTCGTGGGCCAGAGGAAAACATTATCTATTAGTTTGTGATTCTAGCTAATTGCTTAGCCTCTGCCAGCCTCATGTGGAAGCTGTGGCAAATGTCACAATGTAGTTAGGGGTCTTACCCATAAGAGCAATTTATAGGTTGCGCGGTGCTATATACATGACAGATAGTATTGTTACTCTGCCATGTACAGCTAATAAGGTGAAATATCAAGCATGACACTGGCCCTCAAGGGGCTTACCATCTGGGGGGGGACAGTTCATAACTACATATGATAGTGCTAGGAAACATGTGTTAAATGCACTTGCTTAAAGGCATTCAGACACATTATGTGCATCTGAATGGCCGTACGACACATGTGGGGCCTGTTGTCCTGTTTTTGGAAATGGAATCTTTTTTTGGAAATGAGTAGCCTTTTAAAGGAATGGTGGGGCGACACCCAGAGGTTAAGAAACACACTTTGTTAGAATTAAATGCATACCATATGTTGCCATGGTTTGTGTTCCATAGGACCATCTGCATTTTCTTAGGCTGTCCATGTTTGCAGAGCATTAGCAATAAAATGCCAAAGACTCAAAGGCAGCTGACCAACCATCAAACACATACAATACAAAGGAAGGAATATTTAATTATTATTATAAGGACCTGTTAAATGAACAATTGAGTCCTAGTTACAGATTAAATGAAGAGCGACTTCTTTCCAATACCTAAATTTAGATATATCACTTACACTTGCCTCATATATATTTTATATAATATCTAGTAAGAGCTCAGAGCACTTTTTTACACATCTTCATTTGGAAGTCAGTGTGATGTCATTGGTATATGACTAATCTTTAGAGGAAGATTTTCCTGAGTTCAAATCTCAACTTTATCACCAATTAATTAGATGTGAAGTTTCAGGAATTTTCTTAGCTCCCTAGAGCCCATGTCCTCCTCGTGTCCTGTACCACACATCTTGCAGGTTGTTGTAAGGATCAAATTAAATAAGATGGGTAAAGTGCCTGGCATATGTAGGTTTTCTACTAATGTACTTCTCTTCTATACTTCTATTGCTTTTCTTTCAAATTATCATCACATAGAGAGGATTTTGAATTTACCCGTCTGTGCTTAGAAACAGTTTGGTAAACTATTGGAGGTGGTGTGCATATTTATTTCAGTTCCTCATTATGGATGGATATTGAGCATGTGCGGATATGTTGTGTGGCCTGGAGTTTGGGATAAAACTTTCCTCAAATCTTGCAGAACTTTCTTTAGATAGAATTTTTGAAGGACTATAACTTTAGATCTGCCCTTTGTATAGAGTAGAGAAGGTTCTTTCTCCCTGTTAACTCAAGGGCATTCCTGATACAAAGATTATCCAGATTCTCTGACCTTCAGTCCTCTGTAGTCCAGAATGTCAGCATACAAATCGAGACCTGGCATTAACTCTCTAGTCACCTTGATATTAGATTGATTGTCCTTCCGTTTGCTTATTTATTGAGTACATTTTTTATGCTTCCGTGCTAAGGAAGAAGAAAATAAACTACCCTTAAAAATGATTTCAAAAGTCAATCAAGCTATCCAAATTTTCAGTACTCATGCTACATTGTGTTTTGTATTACATTTATTGGCATTAGTGGTTTAAAATGTAATTACCTGTCTTGTGGGCAATATATTTATTTACTGAAATTCTCACTTGTCAGCAATTGTGTTTCTTTTGAGGCTTACATAGTTTCCCTTAAAACTTAGCCTTGCCCAGTGCTCGTTTAAAAGGGTCCAGGACCCTCTCTGGGGGAGTTTTAGGTCTAGACCCCCTTCCAAAACTTTTTAGACAGGTGAAATTAGGTGGAACTAGTCATCAAAGGAAGACGTAGAAAGAGAGACTGCTCCTAGTCCTCCATTGCCTTGGGAGTAGATAGACTTGGAAGTGTGATTGACAGAATAAAGGCCCCCCCAAAATATCTGCATTTGAATCCCTGTGATATATAAAGAGGTTATATGGCAAAGGGAAGTTAAGGTTGCAGTGGAATTAAGGTTGCTAATCAGCTGACTTTAAAATAGGGAGATTATCCTGGACTCTTCAAGTGGGCCCATTATTATTAAAAGGGTTTTTAGAAGAAGTGAAAGTGAGAGGCCAAAGCAGAGACTTCGAGAGAGATAGGACTAAGGAAGAATGGTGAGAGATGCAACACTGCTGTTTTTGAAGATGGAGGAGTCAAGGAATGCTGGGGGCCTCCAGAAGCTGGGAAAGGCAAAGACAGGAATTTGCCACACAGCAAATGCCACCCTGCCAACACCTTGATTTTAGCCCAGTGAAATCTGTGTTGGGCTTCTAACCTATAGAACTGTAAGATAATTAATTTGTGTTGTTTTAAGGCACTAAGTTTGTGGAAACATATTACGGCAGCTATAGGCAATAAATATAGGAGATTTCTGAGCTATTTGTATGTATAAGAGCCTCTGGTCAATTTTTAATGCCAGCGGGCCTTCTGAGCCTGTTCAGTAGCATGAGTCCCCCAAAACTCAGGGCTGGGATGCTTTGCCATACCCTAGAGTATGCTCTCACTCAGGCATAGAGATCTTCATATGCCATTCAGCAGAGTGCCCCACAGATCTTATTATTATAAAATGGAGCCTATAGAGGCAATCTGCAAAATTATGTGTATTCCTGTATGAAAAGTTAGTCAGCAGTGAAAATCTTTGTCTTGCTTTATTCTCCTTTGTCATCTTCTTGTTATTATTTACTTTTTTTTCTAGTATTCAATGTAGAGAAAAGGATGATTAGTTTCAAGCTCTGAAGTTGTTTGCTAACGTTCTAAAAGGGAACAGCCTGAGCAATTTGAGCTTGTCTGTCAAGTTGGTCAAGGTGGAGAGTAATGTGGTCTGGGGTTCCCAGAGCCCATTGGACCTTTGACCTTTTCTGTTGAGACTATTGATCTAGGTTAATAGTCAGCACCCGTCATGCCGTTGGAGGAGTTGTGTGCCTGTGTGTGTGATTTCTCATTGAGTACAAATGAGGCTCTGACTAACTCAGAGGGTAATTGGTCCTTTTTGTACTTTTCCAAGATCAGGGTGGAGAATTAGAATAGATGGGTCCTGACAGGCAGGGGAAGATTCATTTCTGGAATGTTTGCAGTTGTTATCAGTGACAAAGCAGTGGCTCTGGGCATAGCTCTGATTCTACCTTTCATGCCATGATCTATCCTCACCAGAGAGCTGTCCATGGAATCAAGTGGGGTTAGAAATTGCTGGATAACATGATAACTTCTGAGGTTAGTGGAGCAAGGAGGTGGGTTTGGCCTTGTTCCACTTACTCTACCCCCTGCCCTCCCCACCACCTTCATATTTTTCATCCCATCTATTTGGGTACCAAATGAGCTACACAGCATGTCAGTGGGCTGAACAAACAAAGAAGCTTGGTTACACTCTTTGACTGACTGAAATGTAGGCTATAGAATGGGGAGAAAATTCTACTAAATAGTGCCAATTTCCATGACTATCTCCTCACTAGCTCTTCACTACTTGGGGGGAGAAATTTTCTTTTTCTACTCACTCTATGAAAAGCATTCATGTTTTTGTCTTGAGCAACCTCCCACCTCTTCCAACTCATCCTTCTATCCTCCTTCGCTCTTCCAAATTTCTCATTCTAGAAGTCTAGTTGTACATAACTCATTTATTCATTCACTGATTAGATACTTATTAAAAACCTACTATATGCCTTGGACTCTTCCCGCCCACCCTTTCTATGTTAACTTGTCAGACTATCTCCTTTTTTGATTTCCCCTTGGAGTCTGACTGTTGAAGGCAGTGGTAGTTGAAAGGGAGGGAAGGGTTTGGTTGACATGGGGTGGGGATGGGATGCAGGGCAAGTGGTAAGTGCTAGAAAGACTAAAGAAAAAGAGATGAGTAGGTTGGCTAAACTTAGGAGACCTTTACTCACCAAACCCTGTGATATCCATATATCATATGCTTCAACAGCTGTTTTAGTGAAGAATAATCCTTGGAATGACTTGGGATGCTATATATATATATACATTCTTAAACATTCTTTTAAATCTTAAGGAGAGAAGTCCAGTTACAGTTGAAGTTCAAAGTATTCAATAAACATTTGAGGATTGAGTGTAGGCCTGGCACTGATAGTTAATGA
The DNA here is from genome assembly GCF_009762305.2 of Zalophus californianus. Lineage (NCBI taxonomy): Eukaryota > Metazoa > Chordata > Mammalia > Carnivora > Otariidae > Zalophus > Zalophus californianus. Next base: position 111,927,759 of record NC_045595.1, on the reverse strand, counting down.
GAGATAGAGAGGAAGATACAAATGGTCAGAGGAGTTAGGGCATCTTGGTAATATCTAAAGCTGGGAGGAGAGGTATGCTTTTGCATGGGGAAGTGGGCAGTGCCCAGTGTGGAGGCACATCCTCCTGGGGTGTGCATTCAGGAAATGCACAGACTGAGACTTAAATTTCCTTCTTAAAAAGATGAATAATATTTGGCAGTACTCCAATTTTCTTTCCTAAATTGTATCTTTGTACTAATAATTATATAATATGGAATTAGAACAAATGTTTACCTTCTTTAATATAGTCACAACTTTTTTTTCCCTTTTCTTCTTTTCCTCTTTCTGATTTTGTTTTCTTTTGTGGTCTATGTCGGTCATTTACTGAGGCCCTTGTAATATATCCAAATCTAAACATTTTGTTTCCATTTACCTCCTCTGCATTGATACATCTTTATATGTGTGGCTACAGATTGCATGCCTTTACCTTCCTATATTTGTTTGTTCTTGTATCTGTTAAGATTCACTCATATTGTTGCAGGTCACTGTAATTCATTTGACTGCTGTGTAATATTCTACTGAGTTCACATACCAATGTATGCATTTGCTCTCACACTGATGGACATTTGGGTTATTTCTGGGTTTATAGAGAATGCACTTGAAGTCACGAGCCTGGATGTAATCACCAAAAAACTGAGTAAAGGGAAGAGAATCAGAGATTGAGGCCTGGAGTGCTCCATTATGAAGAGGCTGGGGAGAAGAGTAGAAACCAGCAAATGGAGACTAAGTATGACCTCCTAACAAGGTAGGAAGAAGAGAGCCCAGTGTCTTGGGAGCCCAGTGCAAAAAGTGCATCGAGGGAGAGGGAGTGAGGACTGAGCCATTGTACAGGTCATTGGTGACCATTGTACAGGTCATTGGTGACCTTGATAAGGCAGTTTGAGTGAAGTGGTGGAGGCCAAGGCCCTTAGAGTGGAATGCAAAAACCCTCTAACTGTCCTCTGAGATTCTTGTTTCTCCTTCCTCAAATCCATTTTTCATCTCATGGCCCCTAATTATTTTCCTAAAATCAAGATCAGATCATGTGATTCCCTAACTTATTTTTGGGGAGAATACCTAGAGAATGAAGTTCTGACTCTTCAGTATGACATTTAATCTGACCTTCTACTATTTTTTCTGCGTCTTCTCCTGACGCTGCGCCACCACTTACCCTCTGCTCTCATTGGAGCATCCACTGGCTCCTGAATATTATACTGGTGTGGAATTTAGGCTTCTGCTAGAATGCCCCTCTAGATCCCCTTTGCACTATGATAGAATTTTGAGCATATAGCTACCGAAGCTTCATTACACTGTAGTGTAATTATTTCTGTGATTGCCTCCTCCAACTAGAATGTGAGCACCTTGAGGGCATGAATTGTTACTTTTTGTAGCCTCTACAGAGTCATAGAGTAGAGACAGACATAGAACAGATTTTCAGGAAGTGTTGGTAGAATGAATAAGCCTGTGAAAAAAATGTATCTATAGTGTATTCTTTCAGATAATTTTACTGGAGACAAATCTTAGTTCTCTGAGGGTGGTTTTAATCTTTAGAACTAGCCAAAAACTGTTTGGCATTAAGTCTGATGAAGAAGCTGGGGAATATAAATTTTTATTACAAATGAAGTGTAGGAAAAAATTAAGCATGGCTGTTTTGTGATGACACCTTTTCTTATATGGCTCACAAAGGGCACTAAAGTTTACTGGCACTGATTTGCTTAACGCAATTTCAAAGATGAATTCCCAAAAACATTTTGAACAGTGACAGTATTGCTGGACTAAGTGTTTGGTTTCTCAGGGTGATGACTTTGAAGGACAAGATTTACTTGGATCTGTAAGTTCTGGTATCTATGTTAAAAAAAATCAGTATCACTCTCGTGTAGTCACATCTTACTTTCTGCAGTGAATTTTTACATGCTAAAGTTCATATTATCTCTTGAGTATTTAAATATTTTCTTTGTAACTTTGTTATTTTCAATTTTTTCTTTTGTAAGCATTGTCTTTCAATGCAGCAGCACTTGAAAATTCTATTAAAATTGTTTATTTAAAAAAAAACTATTCATAAGAGCATTAACTAAGACCAGATTTAACACCAATTCCAGTGGCTGAGCCCTACCCCAAATGGATATATGGCCATTTGTTATGATCTTTTGTTTACTGATTTTCAAGCAGTTTTCAATCTGTGTGACACTGATCAGATCCAAGCCAATTTGGAATAATTTTTCAAGTCACTTTTCATGAAGTAGTGCATCAAATGCTTTACAAAGTCCAAATGTGTAACATCTGCTCTCCTTTCCCTGATAATTTTATAGTTCTCTCAAGAAGTCAACTGCTTTATCAAGCACGGAATGTGTTTTATAAGTCTCCATTATTATTGTCCATGATTCTGTCACCTTTTAGAATTTCCTTTCTCAACTTTATTTGCCAAATCTTGATAAAATAGTTATTAGCTAGCCATCTGATACAATTATTCTTCCAGTAGTAACACGTTGTGACTCTAGGTTCACTTGGATTAGATCTATATATAATCTTTTCAGTTGTTATGATTTAAAAGATGCAAGCAATAAAATCTGTGTTAGTCATTTTTGTTCATATCCTGGGAGAGATGTTATTCAGACTTGATGATTGGTATATGTTTTGAGATTTGAAGTATTCACTTACCTGCTCTTTGTCATTAGCTGTTTTTTTTTCCCTGGGTGCATTTTACAATTCCCCATCTTTACCATATGTTAAATGGATATTATACTTGCAACAGCATGCCTTACAGAACAGGAAAGTGTCTGTGCATGTACAGTAAGTTGATTCATGCAGCCTTTGTATACAGATTGAAGTTTTTGATGCTTCCATCATCTCGTTGATGTAGGTGAGCAGAGTTTAATAACATTTGCTTTCAAGGGTTTGGGGGTAATTGTTATGTACATAAACTGAGAAAAGTTTGCTTTATAATTAGTTTTTGAATCAAATTCAAGAAGATTCCATGTAAATAATGCATTTTTTATGAGTTAGGCCCCGAGGTCATTGTGTTTACTGATAGAGTTCAGTTAATTGAATAAATATGAAGATCTTGTATTGAGTACCCTTGCATTAGTTAAAATATAATGTTACAGATATCTTACTAACTTTTACACATAAGTTACTGAATTAATAAACTGTATGAGAATATAATGAACATATTTGATAGATATAAATGAAAACATTGGTTATGATTTATCAAGGATTACTCAAGTATTAATTAACTGACAGCTAGAACACTGCTTTTGACATTCTCAAATTTCCTTTGGTTAATCTTATATGCATTATAGATTAGTCAGTTTCTCCCTCTTTATATAAAATATTTAGCTTTTGAAGTGTTTTGACATATGGTAAACTTCAATAAGAAGGCAGACTTTTTCAGTTTTGAGAAATGTAAATATATCATTCTGTAAGAAATTCCAAAATGTTGGCTATGGGACAATGGAAACCACATGTAGTTTTCTCCAAATCTCAATATACAAGTAACTGCTTTCAACACATCTTTTCTGTCTCCAGTTTTAATATTAACTACTTGATTAAATGTTAAACAGAGCAAAGGCCATTCTTGTCAGGCGTCACTAATATTCATATTTTTTCCAGAGGATGGGAAACATTTATTTTTGAATATTTAACACTCTTTTGTTGCTCAGTGAAGACTGGTAGTGGGAATACCACTTCTTTATAGTTTGAAATTCTAGAGTAGGGGATTTATTGGCTGATGTCTTGTTTTGTTTTTAATGACTAAATAGCAATTTTACATTTTTACTGTTTGACCCACAAGTTAGAATATCAATTTTGGAAATAGGTTCAAAACTATTTTTCTCTCAAATCAAGGTTAGAATTTTTCTGTTTTCAATGTTATAGATATTATAAATGTTCTCTTCATAAAATTATGACAATACTCTACTGACCATTGTCTTGTATGTCTATAAATAAAAGAAATTATCAACATTCAAATGGAAGTGGAAGGAATTCACATTTGTGTAGCTCTTGCTTTTCTAAATTCAAATTTTAATTTCACCTAAAAGGTAAATCTGAATTTAGAAAGATTTTTCTAAGGGTAAATGATTATGTCAGAGGTCAAACAGAGAGACTCAAAGAGTAAATGTGTTTAGGATTTGCTTCCTTTGTCTAAATATTTAAAATGATACATTGATATATATCAAACAAAGAAGAGTGCATTATTCTTTGTGTATAAGTAAAATCAAAAGTTTGCATTTTGCTTTTTGTAAAAATATGGCGACTCTGTTTCAAGATGCCAATCATATACATGAAATTTTTTTAAAAAGTCAATTTTCCATGTAGTTCCAAGTTTCTTAATTTATTTTTATTTTTTTAACGATTTTATTTATTTATTTGAGAGAGAGAATGAGAGAGAGGGGGGACATGAGAGGGGGGAGCGTCAGAGGGAGAAGCAGACTCCCTGCTCAGCAGGGAGCCCGATGCAGGACTCGATCCCGGGACTCCAGGATCATGACCTGAGCCGAAGGCAGTTGCTCAACCAACTCAGCCACCCAGGCGCCCCCCAAGTTTCTTAATTTATATCGATACATTTCTGTTGCTCTGTTGTCATTTAGATATATATGTGTTGTTTAAAATTTTTCTGTTTCATTAAATATATGAATCATTGACAAAGACATAGAAATACTATTAAATCAATACATTCCCTTGTAACATATGGCTTGTATTTCTGAAATTTTAGAATTGTTTCCTTATTAATTATGAGCTAATGCACTTAATTTTTTTATTTTTTATTTTTTATATTTTTGTGGCTTAGGCCCAGCTGGGAGAGCACAAGATCACCACATCGACTGAGCTAAAGCACTTTAAAAGAGATTATACAAACATTGTGAATAGATGTGGTCAAATGAGAGGGTTGAATATGGGGTAAGAGCTTTCTGATTTTTAAATAGAAAATAAGTGAAAATTTGTGTCACAAAAATTGTTTGCATCTTTATAACATAAAACATGGGCAATCTTAAGATAAAATAATATTTAAGTTTGTGCATTTTTCAAACATCAGAGGATTCTTTATAGACCGTGGATGAGCAATGACTCTGTTCTCATTACTTTGCCAGGCAAATTGATTCACTCTGGATTATTCTCAATCAAAAAGTTTTTCTAGGATTCAGACTAAATGTATCCTCTTTTTGACATTAGTCAATTACTATTTATATCAATACTCTCATATATCATGAGTAATTTGTTTCTCTCTTCTGTTTTTGCTGCTTTCAGCAATTTATCTGTGCTGGGGAGGGAGGGTAGGATTGTGGTGTGAAATGAGGATGGCATTTTTGTGTTTTGACCAGAATAATTTGGAACTTTTTGCCTTCATGCTTTTCAAAGTATAGGTTTTGTGAAGATGTCAGGTCCCGTCACATCAATGAAGAAAGCAACTTGTAAGTGATTGAAACTTTACTCTTATGAGATATTTTTTTTAAAAGATTTTATTTATTTATTTGACAGAGAGACAGAGAGAGAGCACAAGCAGACAGAGCGGCAGGCAGAAGCGGGCTCTCCGCACACAGGGCTCGATCCCAGGACCCTGGGATCATGACCTGAGCCGAAGGCAGACGCCCAATGACTGAGCCACCCAGGCACCCACCTTATGAGATGTTTTGTAAGATGTATGTTGCTGCAAAGAGTTAGGTGATATCTATCTTAGAAGACTCAAGGTGTTGATCAAATCTAAGAAATACATTTTCAAGTAGGATATCCAAAATACAAAAAACAGTACATTTTAGGCTCCCCTGTACCTTTGAAAAAATAGACTCACTTATTGCCATACTGACCTTAATATCATTAATTGCCATACTGACCTTAATATCATTATTGCCATACTGATCTTAATATCATTAATTTGTTTTATATATATATATAAATATATATATATTTTTTTTAGAGAAAGGGAGAGATAGAGAGTTTGAGCGGGGGTGGGTGGTGGGGAGGGGGAGAGAGAGGAGAGAGAGAGAGAGTATCTCAAGCACGCTCCATGCTCAGCACAGAGCCTGACACGGGGCTTGACCTCATGACCCTGAGTTCATGACCAGAGCCGAAATCAAGAGATGCTTAACTGAATGAACCACTCAGGTGCTCCTAATTTGTTTTATGTATTGAAAAATTCCTAGTTATTTGGTTTTAAACTAGTAACTTTGAGAATAAGTATTCTTCCTGTGCTAGGTAAGATAGGTATTTGAATTGAATTGGTTGACATAAAAAGAAACAAAATCTTTTTCTCCATAGAGTTTTAATTTCTTTTATTATGTCTCGTGGTTGTTGTAAATACAAATTCTCAATTTTCCTTAGTGCCCTCAGGGGGTAAGAACAGGAAAAATGAAGTCCCTTCTTTCTTTCTTGTGCACCCTATTTAACTTAATAATTAATCTTTGAGTGAAAATCTGACTGCAGCAAAATATCTTAATTTGCAGTTTAGGAGCCTCTGGGGGGTCATATGAAGGTTCCCAGGACAAGGTGGAAGTCATATTCATTGATATGCCATTTTTACTCTCCCCTTTGTGCTCCTGCTTAGGTCATCTCTCCAGATACAAGGATGGAAGAAGCAGATGGGTAGAGGGCAACACACAAGAAAGATAACTCCACAATTATGTTTGGAAAACCATGGGAACACTTGTAAATGAACCTGCAGTTATCCTGTTTATAAAGGACAGAGTGTGGTACCACGCGCTTTTATAGATTTAGGAAATAATATTTGTTACTTTTGCATGTTGACTTCAAGATTTTCTCTGTGGTATCCAGTACTAAAGTGGAGTAAATGTATAAATTCCAAGTGTTTTATTTCCATTTTAATCAAGTCTCTTGAGTTAAAGTGTGTAAATTAGTACCCAATTACCTATTTTGTATGCCTGTGGTATTTCCATGTTCTACTAATATGGTAATGAATCAGAATATTGATTAGATTGTTTTAAATCTCCAAAAGAATTGAATGCCATTCTCATAGACTTAAATTGTAAAGAAACTTTAAAAACAGAGTGTGTACAAGAATTGATTTCTTTCTTATAATAAAAGTAATAAACTTTTTAAAGTAAAAACAGTACATGTTCACTGTAGAAAACTCACAACCGATTAACTAGAGAAACCACAGTTAACATTTAAATAGATACACTTCTTGCCTCTTTTTTCTATATCTGTATCCACCCATTTTTACCGTATTGAGACCATGTAGTTCATCGGGTAGTGTGTGCAATAAAGATATCTTTAATAGTTTTCTAAAAATGAAACAAGAGCATTGTAAAAAATTCTAACACTACAGAAAAGTGAAGAGAATAAAGTAAAAAAAAAAATCACTTAAAACCTCACCATGTAGAGATAATCACTGGTCTAAATTTTAAGGCAGGTATGAGATATGCCAAAAAATGCGTAGTTAATAATATTAATAACATTCTTCCAGATACTTGTCAATGTATAGATACTCATAAAATATTATGTATATATTGATGTTTGAAAGTAACTTTTTTACTCAATAATATCATGTGGACATAATTCTATGTCAAACAACATAGGTCTATACCATAATTTTTGCTGACTGCATCATATTCTATTATGTAAAGAAACTTTATTTAAAAATTGTATTGTTAGATTCTTATTACCATTTTTTCTATTATAGTAAGTGCTGTAATAAGTGTTCTTATAACTAAATATTTGTGTACATCTTTTATTAATTTCTTATGCCAAATCTTCGCAGTCATGTTGTTGGATCAAAGGCTGTACTTGTGTATACTCCTACCAGCTATGTCTGAGGGAGCCTATTCCCTATAAATTTTACCAACATTGAATATTATAATTGAGTATATGTATTTACTTGAAAAGACATCTTATTTCTGTTTTATCTTATATTTCTTTGTCTTCTAATGAGAATAAATGTGTTCCAAGTTTTTATTGGTTATTTATTATTCTTCTGTTGTGAACTGCCTACTTGTGTCATTTGCCAATTTTTAAATTCAGATATTCATCATTATGTATTAAATATGTAACTCCTTTTCATCATATATTTGGCATTTTTCTTTAATAATTTGCATTATACCTATTAATTTTGCATGTATTCTTTTTCTGTATATATAAAAGTTGTAAAGCTTTAGGTAGTTAATTATGTTAATATTTTACTTTATGATTTTTGGTGTCCTTAAAATCATGCTTAGAAAATCTTTTCTACCCAAAGATTATGCAACCATGTGTTAATATTTTATCCTAATACTTTTGTCGTTTATTTAATATGTTACATATTAATACATTTGGAGCTCATTTTCATGCAAAATGTGAGATAAATCAACTTAATTTTTTTTCCAACATCACTTGCAATACAGTAAGTCAATACAGACTTTGTCATACACTAAATTTTTTATTTTTTGTTTTTGCTTTTGTATAGTTAAATTTAGCATTCTTTTTCTTATGGCTTTCATTGTTAGTGCAATAATTAATAAAGCCTCCTACCTCAAGAGTATATGTATGTGTGTATACACATATAGGTATATGTCTATATTTCTAGTTCATTTATGGTTCCATTTTTAACATCGAAGTCATTAGTTTATCTGAAATTTATTTTGATGTATTGTGTGAAATAGTTAATTTCTCCCTCAATGGTTGGTCAGTTAAATAAATATAATTACCAGATAATTCATATTTTGCCATTGATTTTAAATCTTGCCTTTGTCACATAACACATTCTTAGAACTATTTGGGCATATTTCTGGATTTTCTGTTCTATTCCATTTATCTTTCTGTTTATTTTTGTACTAGTTCTATGCTTTAAAAATTATAATAGCTCTATAACACACTTAAAAATCTTATAACTTTTCTTAAATTTTTAAGTTTGTTGGGTGCCTGGGTGGCTCAGTTGGCTAAGCGTCTGACTCTTGATATCAGCTCAGGTTATGATCTCAGGGTCATGAGATGGAGCCCTGTGTCAGGCTCTGTGCTGAGTGTGGAGTCTGTTTGAGATTTTCTCTCTCCCTCTGCCTCTGCCCCCCCACTCTTGCTCTCTCTCTCTCTCTAAATAAATAAATAAACAAAATCTTTAAAACAATTTTTTTTGGGACAACTGGGTGGCTCAGTTGGTTAAGCGGCTGCCTTCGGCTCAGGTCATGATCCCAGGGTCCTGGGATCGAGTCCCGCGTGGGTCTCCTTGCTTGGTGGGGAACCTGCTTCTCCCTCTGCCTCTGCTGCTGCCCCTACTTGTGCTCTATCTCTTTCTGACAAATAAATAAATAAAATCTTAAAAAAATTTTTTTTTCAGTTTGGGGTATAGATTAGTATTGTATTGTCCTTTTTAAAAAAGTTTTTATTTAAATTCCAGTTAGTTAACATACAGTGTAATATTAATTTCAGGTGTATAATTTAGTGATTCAACACTTCCATACAACTCATCAGGACAAGTGCCCTCCTTAATCCCCATCACCTATTTCACCCATCCCCCCACTCACCTCCCCCTCTGGTAACCATCAGTTTGTTCCCAATAGTTAAGAGTCTGTTTTCTGGTCTGCCTTTCTCTCTTTTCCCCCCTATACTCATCTGTTTTGTTTGTTTGTTTCTTTCTTTTTTAAGATTTATTTATTCGGGCCGGGGGGCGCAGAGGGAGAGAGAGAAAAGAGTCTCAATCAGACTCCATACTGAGTGTAGATCCCCATGTGGGGCTCGATCTCACGACCCTGAGATCATGACCTGAAATCAAGAGTCCAACGCCCATGACTGTGCCACCCAGGTGCCCCATCATTTGTTTTGTTTCTTAAATTCCACATATGAGTAAAGTCATCCGATATTTGTCTTTCTCTGACTGATTTATTTCATTTAGCATAATACTCTCTAGCTCCATATATGTCTTTGCAAATGGCAAGATTTCATTCTTCTTTTATGGCTGAGTAATATTCCATTGTGTCTATATACCATATCTTCTTTATCCATTCATCAATTATGGTTGGGCTATTTCCATAGTTTGGCTATTATAGATAATGCTGCTAAAAACATTGGGGTGCATGTATTGGTTTAAATTAGTGTTTTTGTATAGTATGTCCTTTAATTCACCTTTTTTTGTAGTGATTCAGAGCATTTTTTTAAAGTAGGATCCATGCCCAGCATGGGGCCCAGTGAGGGGCTTGAACTCATGACCCTGAGCTCAAGACCTGAGCTGAGATCAAGAGTTGGACACTTAACTGACTGAGCCACCTAGTGCCCCTGGGGCTTTTTTTCATGCTTGCTGACCATTTGGATTTCCTTCAATGTGAATTTTTTTACAATGTTTTTATCCATTTTTCTCTTCAGTTGTGTCTTCTTCCATAACCTGTAAATATTAACCCTTTATCTGTCATTCGTATTGCAAATAGCTTTGCAACTCTACTATCTATGATATCTTTTATTATATATGTCTTCAATTTTAAAAATATACTTACAAGGTATGTTTTATTTTATAGCTTCCAAATTTCCTGTCTTAGTTAAAAAGGTCTCCTACTACTTACTGGCTGTACCTACAGTCTCCTACATGTTCTTACAAGATATGTGTTATTTAAAATTTTACATTTAAGACTTTAACTCATCTGAATTAATTTTTGCATATGGTATAAAATAAAAGTCTAAAATTACTTCTTCAGATGGTTAGCCCATATGCCAACACTATTTTCATGAATAGAAATACCACTGTTATTATACTTAAAATTTTTACATATACTAAAATTAAATTCTGGAGTCTCTATTCTGTCCCATTAGTCAATTTGTATACCTTATGTCGATATACTATGCTACATATAATACAATACAATATTTGGAAAAATTCTGCAGTTATTTGATTACAGTAGTGAATGGCATTATCATACATGCAAGCATATCAGTAAATATAGCACCTTTCAATTCTTGGAAAAAACCATTTAAGGACAAAATCCAGGCAACAAGGAGATGAATAAAGAAGTAAATTAGCAAATGGGAAGTCAGGTCGTAAAAGAGCTCATGGGGAACATTAAATTCATTAACACACAACCGTGAAAAATATGTTGCAAAACAATGTGTATGTAAATGTGATTAATATTGACAATGTAAAAGGAACAAAAATAAAATCAGTTGATGGCTATTTGGTGATTTGACAATAAGTATAAAATGCAATTGACCCAGCAATTCTACTCATCCATATGCAGGGAACAAGTAATTACAAGTTCAATCAGTGTACAGAATTGTAGGTTCTGTGGGAATACAGTAAGTATATAACAGGTAGATTTAACCAGGTTTAGGGAGTTAGAAAAGGCTTTTTGGAGAAAGTGACATTGTAATTGAAACATAAAGGGGATTCAGGAGTGAGGTTGGGGGTGAGATAGTGGGTGGGGAATATTCCAGGTAGACAAATTACAAATAGGAAGGCTCCTGGTGGGAGTGAAGAGGTGAGGAGAAACGCATTACATATTCCAGAAAGAGGGGGCAGAATGGCTGGAGCATTGAGAGCTGAGGGGGGCAGGGTGTGATCAAGAGCACAGATGAGGCAGAATGACAGGCAGGATCAGTCAGGCCATGAGGCCATGATCAAGAGTTGGATCATTATCCAGAGGACAGTGGAAAGTCACTGAAGATTTTACTGTTGGGGTAGGGAAGTGTGGGGAGACATCCTTAGATATGTTTTGAAAAATCCCTCCAACTACTGTGTGTTGAATAGAAAGGAGCAGAACACGAACAGATGAGCAGCTACTGCAGAGGTCTGGGTGAGAGATGAAGTGTTGACAGTGGAGGGGGAGAGGATGAATGGATTCTAGAGATGTTTAGGCATCAGTATAGATAAGATTTGCTAATAGATTGAGTGTCGGGAGTGAGGAAGATGGAAAAGTCAAGGAAGACTCCTGATAGCGAACTTGAAAAGCTGTTTGGATAGTGCTGCTATTTGCTAAGATAGGGAATACATAATGAGAAGATAAGCAGGGAGATGTTCATGCGGTTGTGGACCTGTCGAGATCAAAATAGTAGGTGGCAGATATGACAGTAGGCACATAAGTTTATGGGTCAGTGTGGAACTCAGAAGAGAAGTCTGGGCTTGAGATAGAGTTTGAGGGTTGGTGAGGTACAGATGAAGCTGAACGTCATGGAGTGCTCGAGATTGCCTCTAAATCTAAACCTAAAAAACACAACAAACAAAGCAGAAGCAAACCCATAAATACAGAGAACAAACTGATGGTTGTCAGAGGTGAGGGGGTGTGGGGGAGGGGCGAAGTGGGTGAAGGGGGAGCGGGAGGTACGCGCTTGCAGTTACGGAGTGAATACGTCATGGGGACGAGAGGTATGGCATAGGGAATACAGTCAGTGGTATTGTAATAGTGTTGTATGGTGGCAGATGGAGGCTACCCTTGTGGTGAGCACAGCACAATGTACAGACTTGTCGAATTACTGTGTTGCACACATGAAACTAACGTAGCATTTTGTGTCCACTGAACTTCAATAGAAAAAAAAAGAGTACGTGGTGCAGAGAGAAGAGTCTGGGGAAGGACTGAGGAGCACCCACATTTCATGGTGAAGAGCAGGAGGATCCTGAAAAATAAAACTGAAAAGGGAGGCCAAAAATGTGGAAGAAAACCCAGCCGTTTCTCAGGAGGTAAGGAAGAGTGTGTCTTAAGGAGACAGTAGTGACCTGTGTCATGATGTTAAAAGGTCAAGTTCAGAGACATGTCTGTTGGATTTGGTTACAAGAAGACCTTTTATAAAACGTGGAAGGGCACCTGGGGGAGAGGTGGGGACAGCTAAGAGTGAGGGGAAGGGCAATGAGGGGTGAGGCTGTCGAGTCGAGTTTAATTCATTTAAGAGGTTTGGCTGTGAAGGAAAGAGTCAGAGCAAAAACCTGAGGGTAATTTTAACTTAAAAAAAAATATTGATAGGAAGGCTGCAGAAAAGGGAGGTTAGAGATACGGGAGAGGGGATTCACCATTCGCCATTTTCATCAGGGCTCCTGAGGAGGCTGGGGAGGCGGAGGCGGAGTCCTAGAGCCCTTAGGACGAGGGATGCTTGCTCAACGTTAAGAGGTCAGAAGGAGAAGTGTGAGTGCACAAATAAGTAGGGTTGTAGATGTGACAGCAGGCTGTTCAGGTAACTTCTTCCTGAGAGGAGTGGGAGGTAAGGAGCTGCTGAGAGATAGGATGTGATGGGCCCTGGGTAAGCAACTTGAGAAGCAGAAGAAGGCTTGCATAGCTGTGGGGCACAGAGGAACTAGTTGACCAGGAACGGCGCTCATCAGACAGCCCCATGCTTCTTCATGTTATCAGGCAAACTCCGGAGCTTCAGGTCTTCCTGTAATTTAAGTTACTTCAGGTAAAATCCAGCTGGGGGATATTTATAAACACTTGGTTTACAGACTATCTGTCACATAAAAAAACAAAACACAACTGTGAGGAGTAAACTCGTTCTCCTCTACCATAATGTAAAGTAAACGTCATGTCCACTAAAAATCTGGAAAATCTGGATATATCCATATACCCCTTAAGTAAACGACATAGACAAAATTCAGTTATGCAAACTGAATATATGAGAGTTTTCCTCCTAACCCTAGGTCACTACCAGAGACTCTGTTTTGCAAAGGGAAAAGAATATGGATTTTGGAATCAAATAGATTTGGTTTATTTTTTAAAAAGATTTTATTTATTTATTTGACACACAGAGAGAGATAGCAAGAGAGAGCACAAGCAGGGGGAGCGGCAGGCAGAGGGAAAGGGAGAAGCAGACTCCCCGCTGAGCAGGGAGCCCGACGTGGGTCTCGATCCCAGGACCCTGGGATCATGACCTGAGCTGAAGGAAGACGCTTCACAACTGAGCCATCCAGGTGCCCCAGAATTGGTTTAAATCTAAGTTTTGTTAATTAGTAAAACGACCACGGGTAAGTCACTACCCCTGGGCTTCAGTTTTCTCATCTTCTAAATAATAAGATCTACCTGAATGTTGTTGGAAGATTGAGTGAAGTGATATATGGAAAATATCTAGGACAGTGCATGGCAAAGGTGCCCAGTCAGAGAGGAGTCTTTTTATTTATTCTTGGTTTATAGGACTTATAAGAATAACTTACAGGGTTCCCACAAACAATCTCTCATTGCCTGTTCAGTCAACCTATACACATTTATGGAACACCTGCTAGATATCAGGTGCCTAGTCCTGTGCTAGGAAACAAAGAAGATTGAACCATAGTTGTTGCCCTAGAGCTCCTCATGCTGCACTTAAAATATGTTTTCATGTAACAGTTTTACAAGCACATACTTCTAGAGTCTGTTGGTTGCTTAACTGAATGCAGAATTTTAGCCCAGTGGCTAGTATATAAGAGTCGTTGAATAGATCTTATTTTTCCTCTCCTCTTCTCCCAAGATAAGATACAGACAGTGTGGGCTTTGTGACCAGCTGATATACAGAAATCTGATGTACAGATTCAGAATTACAAATAACTTATGATAGGTGTCGAAAGAAACCATCGAAAAGCATGAGCTTCTTAGGAAAGCTGACCTCTGGGCACAGACTTCCAAGGTTGGTTGCCTGCTTTGCCCTAAATAGCATCCCTGACATGATCTGAAAGTTCCGCATCTTTTCTGGCCCTGCCTGTGTTTCCTGTGGGTTTTGCCTCAGGGATAGCCTTTCCATTTCTGAGGGCTGAGTTTCTGACACTCATATCTGTTTTAGATTTCTCAAAGTTCCTTGGAACAGTTTTTTTTCTTACTGAAATTCACAATTTGATGGCCAGTCTTTCTTCTGGCTCAATAAGAGGCACCGTGCTCTCTAGATTCTATGGCAGGTCACTGCCTTATGATATGATGCTGTAACGTTAGCAGCTTTAGCAGTTTTTCTGCTATTCCGTCTTCCAGTGAATTCAAATTTTTTGTTTTATGAAATTCTAAAAAATTATTATAAATGCATTTTCATTGTAAAAAGTTAGGACATGCAAGTTCAGAGTATAAGATGTGAAATGCCTCATTCTTTTTCTCATCCCTTCCACTTCTTCAAAGTAACACCATTAACACTTTGGGGAATAATTTTCCAGATATTATTCTATGTATGTCCATACATATTAATTTTTGCGTGAAGTATGTATATTCACATATATATTTTAAATATATATTTTATATAAAAACAGGATTATAGGACACAAATTATTCCCAAGCTGTCTTTTCTTACTTAATAAATGTTGGAGACATTTGACATGGTACATTTAGATCTATCTCATTCTTTTTTTTTCTTTTTTAAAGATTTATGTATTTGGGAGAGAAAGAGAGAGAGAAAGCACACACGCAGTGGGGAGAGGCAGAGAGAGTCTGAAGCAGACTCCGCACTGAGCGTGGAGCCTGACACGAGGCTCAACCTCACGAGTCTGAGACCAGGACCTGAGCCAAAACCAAGACTTGGATACTTCACGGACTTCGCCACCCAGGTGCCCGTAGAGCTATCTCGTTCTTGTTAACAACTGCATAGAATCCTATATTATAGATGAAACATAATTTATATAGCCAATCCCCTGTTGATAGCCAAAGCCAAACTCCTGAGTTGTCCCCCAGACTTGGTCCCTCCACAGTCATCTCCATTTCAGTTAACTGCAACTCCTCCAGCTGCTCAGTTGTAAAGTTACAACTCCTCCAGCTGCTGCAGTGTTCCTGCAGTCATCTCTTACCTTCCGCCTTTTCATCTTCTTCTTCGCACTTAGCATTTGACATATACCTGTTTAGTGGTTTATTATGTATCTCCTCACTGGAACATAATATCAACAGGTCAGGAACAAGAGATGGCAGTGGTGGGAAGGGCAACAGGTAAACCTGTTCAAAGAAGAGAAAGGTGTGTGTGTGTATGTCTGTATGTGTGTATGCGTGTGTTTACCTTGGTCCCAATTCTGGATTGTCTCCCTTCTGTAATTCTTTTTTTTTTCTCTTAAAGATTTTATTTATTTATTTGACACAGAGAAAGAGACATCGAGAGAGGGAACACAAGCAGGGGAAGTGGGAGAGGGAGAAGCAGGCTTCCCACAGACCAGGGAGCCTGATGCAGGGCTCGATCCCAGGACCCTGGGATCATGACCTGAGCTGAAGGCAGACGCTTAACGACTGAGCCACCCAGGTGCCCCTCCCTTCTGTAATTCTGATAGAAGTTTCTTTACCCCTAATCACCTGGTTCCCCCATCCCTCCACAAGTGTCTGTTCTGGAGTTTGTTTGCTTGTTTGTTCTTTTTTTTTTTTTTTTTTTTTACCATTTACATCCATTCAGACACCAAATCTTATCAATTTTCCTAAATATATCTTGCACAGACACCCATTCTTTTCAAAACCAAAGAATCACTCTATTCTAAAACATTATCAACATTGGCCAAGACTGTTGCTGGAGACTCATAACTGGCCTCTTCCATCTACTGTGCCCCTGCCTCTGCTCTCTCCCCGCTGTATTCCTCACTCTGCATTCAGAATGATCTTTTCACAATGAAAGCTTAAAACCCCTCACTGGTTTCCCCTTACCCATGCCTATGAGTCAAACTCATGATCCTTCACATTGCCTACAGAGCTCTGCCCGTTTTTCTAGCCTCATTATGTACCATTTGCTCCCATACACCCTATACTTCAGCCATGCTGATTTTCTTTCAGTTCCTGTCTCAGGACCTTTGCACAAGCAATTCCTCTGACAGGGATGCTCTTTCTCTCCACCCTTCATCTACATCATTCAGGTTTCATCTTACATATATTTCTCTTTGAAATGCTGTGACTGCATAGACCATGCTCTGGTCTTCTGTGTAACAGTCATCATACTTGCATGTACGTGGTTAATATCTGTTTTCCTAGGTAGACTGCATGGTCCTTGAGAGCAGGGACCCATGCCTGGCTTCATCACTGCCAGGCACACAGGGGTTTCTCAGCAAATGTTTGCTGAATGAATGAATTCAGTCTAAACTTTGGAAGAGTAAAAATTCTCTACAATTGCTGCCTTGGCCTTGCTTTAAGAAGTGATAATCTGGTGTAAACTTGTGCAGATGAGATAGAATGAGGCAATATAAGAAGAAAATGTGGTAGGACCAGGGCAGAACCATTTCTGCAGCCCCTCTTGGATCAGGTTCCACCAGTGGCCTAGTAGAGTGGGGTTTATACCAGAACCAAACTGTGGTTAAGTAAGTAATTTCCCACTTACTGCATAGATAGAACTTAGAATTTAATTATATGCAATCATGCCATTAATTGTTTGCAAATTGACTGTTAAGAAATTAACTCTTAAGAAAGTTGAATGTGATTCATCTTATAGCATGAGTTTACTTTTCAGACCATCTCTTCATGTCCTTATAAAAATCAGGTTAAAAATAATGCTGTGAAAAACTAATGATACTCTATATGCTGGCTAATTGAACATAATAATAATAAAAAAATGCTGTGAGTTATTCTTAAGGACAAATACTTGCCTCACTCTCAACTGATTTTTTTTTATTAGTGGCCTTACCTTGAGTAATTTTAACCCCACTGATGTTTCCTACAATCAAATCATCAAATCAGCCTTCTAAATCAGATACAATTGAAGCTAAAATGATGCAAACCTTTGTGAAGGTTTTGAGTGCTAGGAGATAGAATATGATCTCAGCTATAATTATAGTATTGTTGAGACTATAAGGATTTAAACTTTGTATTTCAAATTTGAGGGTTTTGTATAACTGCAAGAATCCACAAACAATGATGACATTCTCAAGAGGAAACAAATTCGAAGTAAATAGCACTGCCAACTTTTCTATTATATTTAGGAGCCTAGTAGAGAAGGGCCAATTTAGCTCCAGGATTGCTATGACACTCAGGCACAATCCACCAGGAAAGAAGCTTATGACCATACTTGCTCTTTAGTCTGCAGTGCTGGTTTCAGCAGAATTTATAATCAGTTGGGGGTTTGACAGACTGACAACAACCTCTCTCCTCCAATTTTTATCTACTTGATTGCTTATTTATTGCAAGAGCATGATATTTATTCTTCATAATATGCTAATCATAATTACTAAGGAAATCACTGGTTAGCCTGCCTGGGCATTAGGTGATAAAAAAAAAAAGAAAGAAAGAAAGAAAAAAAAAAGCCCAGGATGTAGACAAAAACATTTCATTAGAAGGCAAAAGGAATCAGAATGGAGCACATTTTGATATCATTATGATTTGGTTCTTACAAATTATTAGTAACAACTTGACTAAAATGTGTCACTGTAGACTTACAAAACCAGGTTGTTGCAACATATGGATTAGAGTTTGCTCCCATCTGGGAATAGCTGAGAAAGTTCCCACAGAGGGCAGTAATAAATAGTGGTCACTCTAACCAGGGACAGCCAGTCCTAATTTAGTTCTGCATCTTTTGGTCTCCTCTCTTTGCCTTCTTGTTTTTGTGTTTCCTGTCCACTTTAGGTTCCTGGCACTTTCTATCTTTTCTTCTTCACTCTCCTATGGAACATTCTGGTGGGAATATAATTCCATGTATTACTACTCCTTGGGATAGTTACATTTATTATTTACTTTATCTCTAATTGAAAAATTAGAGGTTTTCTTCCTTGTTTAGTTCTGAACATCAATGGTTATTTTTTTTTTCCTTGAAGTCAGGGGCACTATCCTAGTGTCTCTAAAAATAGACAGTTGCCTACTTTGCCTTCTGGCAAAGTGAATTCTGGATCTAAAGTGAAAGATGTTATGGAAGAAATGAGAAGATTCCTGCCCAGTGAGTTATAGCAGAGAACAGAGAAAGGTCCAGAGATGGTTTAGAAAATATTTTCCTCTTAAAGCCATATAGCTTCAATAGCCCTGAAAATTTATCAATGGTAATATACTTGGAAATGCTTTAAAATACTAGGAAAATGCAAAAAGGACATTTAAAATGAAATACAATGAAGTAATTTGCAATCATTTTGCATATAATTCTGAGAGACCTCTCCATATAATCTAATAAGAATCTGATTTATGGGGAAAATTCACCCAACAAAATAAAACTGAACTTTCTTCCATAAATAACTGTTAAGAAGTAGCCTAAAAAGCAATATTATTGAAACAAAAACTCATCAGGAAGACCAAAATGTCATAGATGTTCCACACTCAACCAGATTAAAGAACTGTTTGGAGTATTTGGGAACTCTATTTGTGATAGACTGAAGATAATGATTTTGCATATCACTATGGTTGCCTCTGTAATTATTGGGTAGCTGTGTCAATAACTGTTTATCCTGGATTATTTGGAAGTTCAAACTAATTTGGAGGATTGAGAGATTTATAGAAAACAAAACCCATATATATAAAGGATCTGGGAATTTGATGAAAAGAGCTAATTACATATAATCTAACCAGAAAGAAACGAGAAAAAATTATATATGTATTATATATAATTATTAATTATATATGTATTATTCTAAACAGAATACTATTTTAAAGTCACAACTCCATAGTGGCCAGGAAATGGGTATTCTTACAGCAGGGAAATATGATGGAATGATTTAGGTTGAATATGAAAAACCAACCAAGAAATCTAAGAAATCTAATACACTCTGTAACGTCCTCCTATGGGCCCAATGGGAGTCCATTTTTAAAAGTAGCACTAAAATAGACAAAGAATTTATTTTCAGGAGCAAACCACTTACCTATCTCCAGTTTTTACTTCAGTTTTGTATCATGTTAAGTCGAATAGTGCACCTAAATTCATATCAAAACATGAGTTGAAGTCTCTACTCTGCCGCTTACTAAATGTGTGATCTTTGGTAAATTCATAAAGCTACACTTACAAATGGGGATAATAGCAACTACCTCACTGGGCTGTTGTGGGGCTCAAAGGAGTTAACAGCTGTGAAAGTGTTATACAAATACTAAGTAAAAGCCTGTTATGGTGAAGTAGTTTAATCCTTTTTTTAGCTGAGCCAAACTAATTTACCATAAATCAGCAGCTTATATCATATTCTTCTGAAGTTTAACAATTTCCAAGTAGGTTTAGCATTGGAAAGTTATTTCATCAAGGAACAGACTATGTGGGAAAGTTAAGACTGCATAGTCACCAGGATTACGTGCTTATCAGTGGTCTGGTTTACTGGATATGCTACTTGTAATGTACCGTTGCATTTAAAAAACCCCATTAATGTTCTGGAGGTAAATTTGTACTAAGTGTATTCAATTAACTTCTCTAAGAATATTTCTTGGCTGGTAACCCTTAATTGTGCTGATCGCTAGATCTTTCTGTTGTAGGTTTCAACATAATGGTCATTCCTTAAACTTTTCTTCTCATAAGGAAAGCTTTCTAGATTTTGGCCTCAAAAGTGCTGAAAAAGAAAAATTGGCATTTACATTATGATTTACTGGGTCAAAACAAACAAACAAACAAAACCACAGGAAAATTAGGTGAAAAAAGGAACCTAAAATTTCTTTGTTCATTTTAATTGGGTTAATAAGACAATTGTTAAAAATGGTTATATTATGTGTTGTAGATTTTTTAAAAAAGTATTGATAGAATATAAATGATTCTTTTGGTGGGCATGCAGAGCAGAATCCCTTGAATTCATTCTGGTTTGGTGTTGAATGTCTTTACTTCATATATCTGTCTTTTACACTTTCTTATTATGACAAGTTTCTGAATTCTCACATCACCTTGATTCATCTTATGTGACTTTTGTCATGAAATTTGGTATGCAAACATCAATCTGTTCAATTTCACCTGAAAATCCCAGTCCCTTTCCCCACCACAGAAGTAGGTTGGATTCAAACTGTCTCTTTAATTATCAGACCCTTCTTTATTATTTAACAAAAATATTTCGCAAGTCAAGAAAAAAAACCCCATTAATTTTCTAACATCCTAATCATAGCGTGTGGAGAGATGTTTTGTGGTCACCTAGAAAGGTTTTCTAGTTTCCAACCGAATATAGTCTGTTAATCTGTTTATAGCAAAGATTGAGAATGTTATAATATTAATCTTTTCACATAATAACCAGTAGGTTGTGTGAAATACTATGTGACCATCATTTCACATTAAAATAGGTAATACAGAAAGTTTAATTTTTATGCCACATTTGGCTTTTGAAATAAGATGAGATGAACCCGGTTTTAGTAAAACAAGTGGAACTGCTAGGGAAAGTATACCAGATTGGCTGTGATTATTTCCCCCAAATCATTAAAAATAACATATCTTAAACAAAAAATAACAGTCTTAAACATTTATCTTTGTTTTTACTTCATTCTTCACCATCCCTTGTATGATTGAAATAATCACTTGTAATTATTCTAGTTGATGACACTTAGTGGAGTGGTCTTTTTCTGACTTATTGACATGGTTTTGACTATCACTTTTTTTTTTGGTAAATTGACTGCTTCCTTAAAGAGACTCCAGGTGCCAATTATGTTATATTATGCTTATCAGTGGGAGAACTCATGATTTTTTTCTTAAAGAGTAAAAGATGAAAAGATAACATGGAATGGATAACAGAATATAAACTGAATGAGTAGAAATACAGTTAAAGAAATATGGTAAAGGAAAAAAGAAAAAGTAAAAAAAAATCAGGTCCCAGGAAATCATTTTAGGATACAATAGGCAATATAATACGGTAAAAAAGGAAAGCGTAGGGATTAAAGTCCTGAAGAAAAATGGGGAAAAAAAAACAAGGTGTATTTTAGGCAAGGCAAGAATAAAAAACCAAAGGTTATAAGAAAACAAGATTTATTTTAAAAATCAAGAAAAGTGTGAACACATTTGCAAATACCTTAAGGATCACTGAATCACAAAACTCTATAGGAAAAGATATACAAAAGCAAAAACATTAAAGAACATTTTAAATTTTATTATATTTTGTCACCATGATTTCTATTTTTGAAAAATGGCAATAATCAGATTAACATTTACAGCAAAGTAGGGCTTCCAGGACACAATTTAGATCCATAGAGTTTATGTATTTGAAGTAATGCCATCAGAACGGAAAGGGAAACTTTTAAAGACATTATCTAAAGGTAAGGACCCAATCACCAGAATCTATTTGAAAGGTAAATTTCTTATACCACCAGCCCTCCTAAAGGCTTTCAAGAACATACTAGTGGTTAAGCTGCACTCCTGTGGCTGCTGTAGGAGTTATAGCCAATAACAGTGTATTGACATTTATTGGTTATGATGCTCTGACCTGAACTTGCTTAACTAGTGCCCTAGTAATCGCCAAATGTTCCACATTTGCTGTAATGCCGAGATAAAAATAGCAAAGTTGATTAAATAAAGTTAAATGTTAATATAAAATAATAAAGTTAAGTACTTCATATATTGTTGTTTCTGGCCATTTGTTTTCCTCACTGAGTGAATGCAATTTATGAAAAAATAGCCCTTCATATTATTTCCCTAAAGTTAGGCAGCATGAATAATTAGCCTTTACGAAGCAGTTATTAAAGCTTCACTCGCCTTGTAAATCAGTTGAAAATGAGGAGCGAGAGGAGAAAGTAAGATTCAATTTTTAGAATGCTGTTTCCATGCATTTTAAACTACTAGTTTTCCAGGCTTTTGTATTATTGTAACATATTAGGTAATGAACTTTGATTTATTTAAAACCCCCTTTTAAACATTTTCATCCTCTTCAATGACCACAACTCAGTACAAAGCTGAATATTTACTTACAGTTCCATTAAGTTTTCCTCTAAATCAGGCATTTCCCTCACTCTCTTATATTGTGATAATAAAGGTACTAATGGATGCTTTCATTGATGGGCCCCCTACTTAAGGAAAATGAAAACTAAAAATGATTCTGGTTCTTTAAAAGTTTATCCCTATGGCACCATCGTGTAAGCATACATATGGGACAGTAAAAATGGAAGACGACACATTAAATGACATTATTATAAAATGCAATACTCTTGGAATGATCCCTTATTAAATTAGGCTCTATGATCTGAGATGAATTTCCCCGATCCCTAATCCATCACCGGAGAAATATTAAAAGATAGGTCTCAACTGGTATTAGAATCGCACTCAGTCTCTACTTTCATTATTTTGAATTAGGGTGCTACTGGGGGAAAGCCTCTTAATGAGAATTAGAGTGATTCACTGGCCTTCTTTTGGATTTTGACAAGTAAAATATTAACTCTTCAGTCACAGCTGTCTGAATTAAAATACTTGGCAGCCGCAGATGCACAAATTAAATTGGCCTTTATGTTTCCATATTGCTGACCTCCTTAGAGGCAAAAACATCAAACCCAACAATAACAAAAAAGTCACAGTGTGTCATTTCTTGGAAGAAAATATATTTACTGAAGTTTTTATGTTTGTCTCAGTTTTAACATATAATTGAACAACTCTAGGACATTTTGAAGTGGATTTTTGTTTTAATTATAAATTACAAAAACTTCAGCTACACACCAATTACTCTAAGCCATCAACTAGGTGTTAAAATAATCAGTGGAGTTATTTGGGGGTTTCTTACCTGTTTGAATCCCATTAATGAGATCTGTGAGTTGAATATCAGAGTAAATATTTGAGTTCAGCATCAATAAGTTTAAGCAAATGTTTCCTTGGAAATATATACAAAGATTCATCCCTCTCTTCCGTCTAGAAATAGATTGAATTAAAGATGCAAAATTAATTTAGTGGTATATACAAAACTCAATTGGTTTCTCCTAAATATAGTGTTTATTTTTTTCTAAATATAGTGTTTAAATATAAAATTTACCTTATAACCAAACAAATAAACAAAACATGGATAAAAAAGGTCATTGATATCTGTGTCTTACTCAATGGAGTTAGTGATTTGAGTAAATACGTACTCAACAGAGTTAGTAATTTATACAGTAATTCTAACGATGATGAAAAACATGTGGTCTGTCCTCACACACTGGTTTCTGATTCCTTTGCCTTTCCGTAGTCACTATAACATCATCTTCCACTCCTCTCTAATTACTGCTCATTGATCTGAACTTGTGATTGGTTGAACAATGATTTGAGATGGACATTGATGAATGAATCTTACGCATCTTACTTTACACATCCCGTGGCGTGATGAACTCAGGGACATGTGTTGTGAATCTAGGTTTTCCCTAAAACTGAGAACTAACAAAAAGGATTAGGGAAATACCTCCCCCTCTCAGTGAGGTCCAGTTTATGAGGGAAGCACTCTCCTTCTGAGAAGTTATGAG